>NC_143559.1:63101428-63407142 GCF_054136105.1 Typopeltis vanoorti
GAGTTATGAGTCATGTCAAAAAATACAAAGATGTGATCATAAGATATTTACAATCACTGTATGATGATGAGTTATCTACCTTGGAATAAATGCATTCCTTCCCTATTAAGTAGATGAAATCAAGAGTTTATTCATTTGTCCATTTAATGAGTTCTTTTAATTAAGTTATAAAAACCGATTAATCATAAATGTGATCAAGAGTGTTGACAGCCAACTCTGGTTGAGGATAAACTTTTTTGTGCGAATATTAATCAGAATATAAAAAAGATAAATTTTATTTTATATCATTTTAAAAATATCGCGAACATAGGCGCGTATGGTCAATATAGCATGCCAGTGTCGTAAGCATCGACGCATAAAAAGGCAGCGAAGTGTAAAATAATAATTACTGCTTTTCTTATTCTTATAAATATAATGTTATTTTATATATATCTTATTTTAAAATGTATTTTACAACAATACCTAGCTCTTATAAGGGCTCCTTCTTAAATTAAACAATGCTGTCTTCCAGAATAAAGAAATAAAAACCCACCATTTTCCCCTGTCATAAATTCAGACATAATAATGAATTCTTCGACTACTACGATGAAAGACAATCACGCCCTCTAACGCCTTAGATATTTTACGAACAAAACTCCAATGTTTTTTTTTACTACTTTTTTTTTTTTTTTAGAAAGAGCCATACTTTACAAGGATTGAAATAATTTTTAAATAATTTAAATAATTTTAAGGATTTAAATAATTTGATAATACGATTATTTTAATCTGGCGTATTTAGTCCAACCAAATTATTGAAATATATGTTCTTTCAATATATATATTTTAGAAGAACCGACAGTTAAAATTAACAGTAAAATAAAGATTCCTTCCGTATGTTTAGTTGTTTCCTATTCTGATTTAACTCTTGTTGCGCATCAAACGATTTCAGCATTTAAGTCTAAAACGGAAGAATTCCAATGTGTGTGATACTAGACATTGTTATGTTTATTCTACTACACATCCTCTTTATTGTCATCCTCATGGCCTCATTTCTAACCTAGATACCAGAGATCTATTGTCTTCACGGGAAAGAATTTCCTTATTATTATCGAGCTGAGAGTCAACTACGACCAAATTCCAATGGAAAAACAGTCTTTAACTAAACTGTAGGCTACAAAAGTTGGGATTGAGATGGAAGGTGGCCAGGGGAGGGGGACATGAAACCGTCCTTGGTAATGCAAGTAACAATCTGAACAGCAGAGTCGTTGTGCGAATGTCTATATGAACAGAGAAGAGCAAATAAATGTTGACATCACTGCGTTTCTTAGACCGTTAGAAATGGAAGACAAGGTGTGTTGAATTGGTTATCTCTACACATTTTACGGAACTTGTTGGTATATAGTGGGGGGGGGGGAGAAAAGGATGTGCTTAATAGGAATCATAGTGGGTGTGCTAACTGTGTTTAACCGTATACCTCTAAATGGGACAAGTGTTTAGCGAAACTCTCAGAGGTCTGTAGTCATTCTGTTAATTTAAATATAGTGCTTATCTCTTTTTTAGGATGCCAGAGACACAATGATAAAGTTCCGGATGTAGTCAAATTTCTCTCACTGTCTTCCAGTCTCCTTTTATATCAGCAAATGCGAATCGAAAATGGCTTCACAAAAATATTTTTTAATTTTTTTTATTTTGCTTCCGTTTCTTATGTTTGTGGATTTAAATTGCCGGAACTAAATGTTTTCTTCATAACACCGATCTCGCTATTTGTTCTTTTGACAAAAGTTTGACTATTATTTGTAGTTTCATATTATTGGAGTATATTATTACTTGGTGCTTTTGTACAGAATTCTAGCAGAGTGAAATATTTTTGTATACGACTATGGTGATTTCGTGTACAAAACAAACATTATTGGATATGCATCAGTTCTGTTGTTAATTAATAACTACCGTATACAGCAACACACTAGCAGAAAAGTTCTAACACTTAGTGATGAACTTAAAACAGCTAAACAGTCAAAATATGAGACATAAATAGAGTAGCTGGAATTAGATTATTAATTTAATGATTTGTTATGATTTTCTAGCTATAAAAAATTTCCGATTTTATAGAAATGAGTTATTAAAAAACGTATGTTAGTAGCTCTCGCATTTTTATTCTAAAGGAAATAAATTATTAGTAAAGTAAGGACATTTTACATAACTCGATAGCCAATATATATGTGTAGTTTTGGTGCTGTATTTTCACAAAAAAATATTTTATTAGGATATCTAAAAAACAGTAAAAATACATATTACGATATCTAAAAAAATTTATTATTTTTTAATAATCATAATTTGGTATTTTAGTTACAGAAATTATCTAATTAAAAATTTTTTGCAGCACAAGTCTCCCCTACCCTACAACCTCAAAATGCTAATGACATCATTGTAACCCAATAAACAAATATAAAAGAACTATCACAGATCTTTCCCTGCTTAACTTAACCTCAGAATTAAATCATAACCACCGATAGTCCGCTCAAAGAAACTGAAATGAACAGCTAAAATTTTCTCATTACCAGAAATAAGTAAAATAAAAGTGATTTATAAACACCACTAAGGGTAGACAATCCATGACATTATCCACTCAACCAACCAGTTTGGTGAAACACAATGTCTTATAATGCATTATAGTAGGAAAAAATTAACAAAGAAAGACCGAAAAATAGTATAAATGGGAGAAATAAAAAGAAAAACAGATAAGGATTAAAGAAAAGAACGGATAAAGAAAAAAAATTAGTAAAGAAGTTTTTAAAAAGGAAAAAATAGTGATGAAACAGAAAGAGTGAGCCGGCTAGTTACTGTTTGCTTCTCTAATCTGCTTTATATTTCCAATTTTAAAGTAGATTCAATGTCCTATGTGTGGCGTGCACTCTTTGTTTTTAGGACATCTTCACGGAAAATAGTCTCCCTTCACAAACATTCACACACGGACGATGTTTATAATTATATTACCGTGCATGTTCTTTCTAATCGCAAACAATCCTTATTCAACCTTGTCTTTCTGTTCAATCTTTACGTCTTTAAAAATTGGCCTGGCTGCTATTACCCACTGTTTGTTTCCCGCATTTACTCAATGACATGGTTCTTTAAAAATAGCAGAATACTTCAACCTCCATCCATTTACTCTGCTGTGTGCACAAAAGCAATCAGCCATTCTATTGTATTTATAACTCAGTCCGAATGACCCACACTAGGTTCATCTTACCCTGAATGTATTGTATACCTTATTTACTTACAACCCTTTAAATAGTTTTTATAAAGTCGATTATTGCCTTGCGTTGCTAAGAAATTAATTATAGCCATTCTCCAAGATGTGTATAACAATCATGCTTACAGTGAAGTCGGGAATCCCATCCCCGCTTCTCCCTCCAACAAAACAACGTAATGGTTATGGTAATAATTGTGTTCGGAGCTTCTACCCGAATGCAAGTATGAATTATGACCGGACACTAAGCTTGCTTACTACCAGGTGCAGGACATCGTCATGGTAACGAATGCTGCCTGCATCCTCGACAGAGGAGAAGATAGGATATGAAGTTGCGTGACAGGATTGTCAAGAGTACTTGCAATGACGCAAAAGAGCTCTCAGTTGGGGGAAAGGTCATGGTTCACTGCAAAGTTATGTTTCTTTGTCACTTGAGGAGCATTGAGGAAAAGGGGAAGAAATACAAAAGTGTTGCCTGTCCTGATTTTCGATCTGCAAGTAGAATGCCGGTAAAACTAAATCCTTTACCTGTTGTTCATTATCTGGATTTCTTTGACGCCTTTAGTTTCTAATATTTAAAGAATTAAATTCACAGATGTTTTAATGTTATGCAATAATACACTGATATATAAACCTGCCATTAAAAAATCGCATGATTTTTATTGTTCATTTCAGGGATTTTAAAATCTATCAGACGAAGGATGCGATGTGTAACACTCAAGAAATACAAGACATAAAAAGCTTATGGTGGTTCTGAAATGGAAAAGTTTCCGATTTATTCATAATGTATGTTCACATTACTATTTCGGTATCTCTACTTTCATTACGATGCATCACATTGTGGATGAATCGTAATGAAATTAGCAATGGAGATCCTTCGTAAAATTATCAACACAACTAAAGTTTAATCCAAGCTAGATCAGAATGCATACCATGTTTTCATTAATGCATCTATTTGTAATGCACAAACTACGTTTTATTTTCATTTTTGTAGGGTTTTCAGTTGTCTGACTTTCAGCACTGGGTAACAAGGGTGATACACATTAATGATAGAATAATATTAATTAGGATACTATTTATTAGACTTAAGGCAGCTCAGCCTACCAATGTATTAATCATGATAGTTTATACACCCAGATATGCACATGGATAGGCCTGATGAAGAGAATGAGGAATTCGACGAAAACTTACAGACTGTTTTGGACTGCCTACCAAGGAGAGAGATACTTTACAGCTTATGGTTCTTAAACGCAAAAGTCGGAAGGAAGATGAGAGTTAGGCAGGAATGGTATGTTTGGTTTGAGTGAACGTAACACTCGTGGTGAAAGACTGTTGGAATTTGTCCATGTTAACAGATTAGTTATTGGGTGTTTCTGCTCCCAAAAATACCCACAACGGACCTATACTTGGATATCTAACATTGATGGGTCAAGGCACCAGATTGAGTATATCCTGGCTCTCCAGCGGTGGAATACAAGTATCTGTGATGCGCATACTTGTCCTGGAGCAGATTGTGGTACAGACCATCAACTAGTAAGAGCTAAAGTAAGACTAAGACTCCAACAACTTCCAGGTCAGGCACTCCTACTAGACTGGATGCTACAGTATTTCCTAGTGGATTCACAGAAGAAACATCAACTTGGTTGGATGATTTTTTGTTGGAGTCCAGGGAGGAGAACTCACTACAAATGGCGATTCAAGGTGATAATGCAGGATACAGCCAAGAAGTATCTTTGCCCAATAAGAAGACCAAGAGACCCATGGATATCAGACTCAGCATGGGAACTAATCAAAAGAAGACGGTTGGAAAAACAAAGAGATAGATACAGGGAGTGAAGAATATATGAGATTACACAGAGAAGTCAGAAGAGCCATCAAGCAGGACAAGGAAAAATTTTATATTAATAAATGTGAAGAGATAGAGTTCCAGGTGAGGAGGCACAATTATAAAGGAATGTTTTATTTAGTTCGTGATCTAAAAGCACACGTTTAAGTTCGAATGTCATCAAAGACAGGAATGGAGCATTACTAACAGAAGAATAGGAAATCAAAAACAGATGAAAAGAATACTGTGAAGAACTCTACAATAGAGTGGATAAAGAAAATTTGGAGGAGCCCTCTCAGCAGGAAAATTCCGATTTGGAACTTTTCCACTTAGGCATGAAGTTGAAAGAGCAGTCAAACAGATTAACAGCAATGAGATCCCAATTGCAGATGGAATCCCAGCAGAGTTAATTAAGGCCACAGGGAATGAGGGGATAAGAGTATTTCATAGATTGATTACAAGGATATAGGAGACAGGATCATGGCTTAGAGACTGGAAGAAGTCAGTTTTCATACCACTACATCAGAAGGGAGATATGAAGTCTTGCTAGAACTATAGAACTATTAGCTAATATCTCATGCAAGCAAAATTTTATTGAAAATCATGCTAAATAGGATTGAGGCCAAAGTTGACAGAGATGCCAGAGGAACAAGTAGGTTTTAGGAAAGGAAAGGGCGCCAGAGATAACATTCTTTGCCTTAGACAGATCATAGAAAAATATAAAGAATTTAGACCCCATCTGGTAATGTGTCTCTTAGACTACTTTAAAGCTTTCGACTGTGTTGAACATGTGAAACTGTGGTGAAGTAATGAAAAGAATCGATTTTTCTCAACACACTATCAGGTTGATATGACTACTTGACTTCAGGTTGGAAAAGGAGTTAGGCAAGGATGTTTATTTTCTCCTCACTTGTTTAGTATATATGTGGAGGACACCATGTGTGAAGCATTGGATAAGCTCAAGACAGGAATTAGGATAGGTAATATATTGATCAGTAATCTGAGGTATGCTAATGATACCATACTCCTCTGAAATGACAAGGAAGAACTAGGACAAATTCTTGACAAAGTTAACAAGATCAGCAATAACGGAGGACTTCAACTCAGTCCTAGCAAGACAAAGATCGTAGTTCTCAAAGAAAGCACAAACAGGGAAGCCTTTGAGAAACAAGTGTACCTTAATGGAGAAAGAATTGAGGAAGTCAGCAAGTTTGAGTACCTGGGATCCATTATTAATGTGATGAATTGCTGTTCAGAAGACGTCAGAAGAAAACTGGGGATGGCTAAAACAACAATCAGAGATTTGTCTAAACTCTGGAAGGATGGATCTATCTCTATGAGAACAAAGTTGAGAATTGTGGATGCAGTTGTTTTTCCCAACAGGGACTTATGAATGTGAGACTTGGAACCTAATGAAGTCACATAAGAAAATAATAACTGCTTTTGATATATGGTGTTATAAAAGGCTGTTGAGAATATCATATACTGAAATGCGTACAAATGAATTGGTGTTAGGCGCGATCAGTGGAACTTTAATGCTCCTTAAGGATATTGACAGAAGAAAGTTAAAATATTTTGGACACATTGAAAGGAATGAGGAAGGAAGAAGGACTTCTCAGAACAGTAATAGAAGGTAAGGTTCCTGGAAAAAGAGGAATACGTAGACCGTCAATGAGATAGATGGATGGTTTGTGTGGAGTGACTGAACTTCAGAGATTTGAAGCCTCGAGAAAAGCATACAACAGGACTACATGTCGAGGCCTGATGTGGCACATCACCGAAACTGATCATACGGCATCTGGATGCCCAGTGAATATATGATATGAAGGAAGACTGAATAGGGAAAAAAAGAAGCTGTCAATTTTTTTCTTCACATAATTTCTTTTCCTCGAGGTACACGTAAGAATCTTAAGCTCAAGATGCTCTGATGCTTAGGCTTAAGCATCAGAGAGAGCGTTAAATTTTCTGTGACTCAAGATATAAAATAATTCTCTGAATTGTAATTATTTTTGAATGCTGTGTTTTTCTAACTTGTGAAACGTGGTCTTATCTTTACCAAATTAAAATTTACTTTTAGTTGCACGAAAATATTCTCACCTTAGTGCAATCTTCTCAACGCTAACCGTGATTGTGGCACATTGGATTTATGTTAAGGAAGTCCATAACTCATAACTGTCTGTTTCACTACCGAATATGCGCATATCTCTTTATTATTATTATGATGTCTCTTTATCTTGTTGAATCCGTTTTTGTAACCATCTCTCCTCCAATAAAGATTATAAACCCATAACACATGTTAGTACAACTGTGAATGGACTAAACGTTGGATAATCCTAGAACAGTTCTTTGAAACCGAACATGGAACTTTTGAAGCCACCTCGAAGAGTGGTGGTCTTAAAGCGAGAAAAGAAAATCGCTAATAAAAATTATCTACCACCACATATTAACAAAGACCTATGCAATAGAGGGATTAGAACTCGCATCCTATAAACTGGAGAGTGGAGACGCAATCTATTCACCCATCCGGATCGGCTTCAGTTTGAAAGACTTGTTGTTGAATCTTTCACTAGACTATATGCGTGAATGAGACAACAGTGCATATAGTCAACATTAGATAGAGAAGTAATAGCCACGAAACATATTTCTAAGGACTTTTTTTTATTAAAGCTCACTTGAAAGTGACAATTTTTTTTCTCAGTCTGGTTCTTACTCTCACTTAACTAACAAGTCTGCAATTATATGCAATTTACCAAAATCAGGCGTTCACCTCATAGCTTTGGTTACTTTAAGTAATCTAAACAACCGATGAAATCGATCTCATTGGTCAATCACATTACCTGCTGATGATTTTGGTTATTCAAAGCCCTCCATGTTATTAATAATAAAAATAAACTCCAGTCGTTAAGTTTGGTTTTTGCATGTTTCTACTTCCTTACTTGTAAAACTAGTGTTTCAAATTTGTACTAAAATGATATTTTTCGTATACAGATTTTCTTGAAAGGACTTTTTTTTATATAAACTCGAGTTATTTTTATACATAATATCGATAGTAAGAATAGGCTCTAAATGCAATTTTTCTCGAATTGCAGTTATACGCAGCCATTTCTGTTACTCATTCAGTTCACTTGAAAAAAAATGGGGATGGGGGAACTCGAACTTATGAGTAATAAGGTTAAATATGAATGACATACTCGGCTACTCTATGGACACCTGAAAGTCTTTTGTATGTTGCTGGGTCAACCATCCGGTTTGACTTTCTTTTTTTTTTTTTTTTTTTTTTGTGCGCGAATGAGACAACAGCGCATAGAGTCAACATTATACAGAGAAGCAATAGCCACGAATGGTCAGTCATCGAAAAGAGAGATTGTGGATTCCTCATAAAGAAACTAACTTCGGTAGACTTGCTAAAAATATTCATTGAAACTTTTGGAAATATTGGAAAGGACCAACGAAAATATTGGAAAAGTGCGATTGGAGAGTAAATTAAATTCAAATAAGTTATTAATGATTTTTTGTTGAAAATAACAAGCACTCAAATCATCAACTCTCAACAACGATTCGGATCTATAGTTCAAAATTCATTTATTTAACTTATATTCTTACTATTTTCCTAAAACCTAGAAACTAATATGAAGAGCATAAGTATTCTCCCAAGTAAAATCTTGAAGGAAATGGAGAGAAAGTATCACGAAGAAAGAAGGTACCAGCGAAGTAAAATCAAAATCAACATGACACCTCTTATTGCTGGACGTTACGTATACAAATGACTCACTTATGAAAAGCAGAAGTAGTAGTTTGCAAAAAAAAAAAAAAAAAATGTAATATACATGAAAAAAAAGGCTGAAGAGTATTTTCACAGCATACGGTGTTATAAAAATTCAGGTATTAGAAGAACGAAAATAACTTTTAGATGTGCAGACTTTATGCATTTGTAAATCAAAGACATACGTTTGAATATTATTGTATCATTCTGCACTTCCAGTTTCAAAGTGCAAGCGTGTCACTAAAAACAATTGAAGTTTTCCTGTATTATCTTTAATTGGACTTTCTCTATAAGCAAAATGCGTTTCTGTTAGTGAACCATCTTACAATAGGTACACAAATATAGTAACCTTGCAAATGATCGTACTGGTCACGCAAGGTGAAGTAAAGTTCACAGTGGGTCTAGTAAAATGACGCTATCTGGAATGTGGTCCCGCTTCTCTAGTCACCAGGTCAACAGCATTAAAACTTGGGACATGTCTCAAGTTGACTTCTATGATTCTGAATCGTTTTACTATTCTCAACTACAAAAAAATAACCATGAGTGGTGTGATTTGTGTTATTTCTGTTCATAATTTATATAAGTATTTTTAATTCCCATCTGTATTCATAGCGAGTGGTAGAAGATTATCATACTTTGTACGTATGACGTCTTTCATGCATCAAAGAAGATTAAATTTATTTGAGGAAAAAGAAACAAAAGTAAAAGGAAATGGTAAATTGTTTTGAGGAATTTGATAGGAATAATTCGTTTAAAGAGATGGTATTTCATGAAATTTTATTTCACCGTTTTCATATAATCTATATATGTATGAAGAACACTGCAAAAGTATTCTCCCTGAATATAAATGAGACAGAACCATACCGAATATTTTATTTTATTTTATTTATTTTTTTTTTTGTCTCCCACCCACGAAAGGTTACAAACCTATACATAGTACATTAGTACCCTGGGTGGGCTAAGGATTTTTCTTAATGCTTCTTAATTTTATTTATTTCTTTTTATAATTTTTTTTTATTTTTAACATCCGTACATCTACTCTACCAACACATGGAACTTATTCAAGCTGCTTCAGACCTCTAAATAAGCGAGACGGTGGTTTCACATCGGGTGATGAAATTCATCTCCCACCTAAGACAATCTAAAACATCAATGACGAAGGAGGGATTCGAAACAGCAGTGTTGGAGAGTGGATAAGCAAATAGTAGCACTTGAAATGTCACAAGAACAAGTCCTTAATGGACTTGTTCTTGTGAAGACGATAATAATAATAATAACAATAATAATAATAATAATAACATTATTATTATTATTATTATTATTATTATTATTATTATTATTATTATTATTATTATTATTATTATTATTATTATTACTTAACAGCTCCATATTGCACATCTCCATATCAAATCCATATTGTTTGTGAGGTGCAAATTTTCACCAAGATTAGGCTTATGGAATCTGTAAACTGTTCTAAATTATATGAACAGTTGTGTTGTCATTGTCTGGATCGGGTGAAAGTAAATATAACTATAAGGTGAATATTGTACTGTTCACCCTTTCAGTAAGATTTAACCTAGTAATGATCACATTTACGGTCATACGAATACAATAGTTATGGTGATATAACTTGAATGGTCCTTTAAAAAAGTATTGTAACTTAGAACATCTCCCCTATATCAGAGCACCGCCTATCGGATCTGCATCCAACTCAGGCTTCAATGCTCACATATAGTAAGAATACTCCAGTGTTACCTGAAGCTTCTTATTGACACAGACTTGTTCATGTACTTGGATACTAACAGACAAACTAACAAAAATGTTGGTCATATATTCTAAGGGTTTCTATTCATAGCTACAAGAAACCGCTCAAATATACACAAATGTACTAACAACTTAAATTTTAAATTTATATAAACTTCTGTAATTTAAATTTATGCAAAATTTATGAAATCGCTTTCCGTCCCCCAAAATTTCAAGATATTCGGTGAAAAAGAGGAGGGAATCTGTAAGTGCAACGTTTATTTACCAATTTTTTGCAGTTATGCACTTAGTTCACTCGACGTTGCATTATTTAAATGAAGGCACTGCACAGCACAGGAAACTTTAACGTTATTTCCACGTGTCTTAGCATTTGATATTCACATTTTATATAATTATAAATACCTTAAGAACATAGAATTAGAATAAATGATTGCATCAGACACAAAACAAAATTTTCGATAAATATCTTCATTTTCTATTATTATAAATATCCTCATGAAAATGTTATTCTTCCATTGTAATAGAACAATCGCACTGAATATATAAAACAAGGAGGTTGAACTGTTTTGGAGTACGCACTAGATGAATATACAAGTATACGTATATATGTATATGTGTGTAAGAGATGCAAACTAAAGGAAAGTCCGAAGACAGTGCTTAACAGACCACTTCATTATTCGGCACAACATTTTAGATGGCCAACTATCGAAAGTTAATCTGTCATAGTCCAGCCTCAAAACTTCGTGTCCACTACCTGAAGATTCCTCTGAGTTCCTCTCTAGATAAATTCATAATCGCCCCACTAACAAAACGTTGCCAACGCTTGTTATTGGGGCGTTTGTTGATTTGTTAGTTAGTTGTGATTAGGCAACATTCAATACCAGACGAAGGTTCATTCAATTATGACAACGTCCTTTGTTTGAACATATCTAAATTCAAATCCCATTTGAAATTTCTTTGGAATTATGGCATAAACAATTATGAAGTCAGTGTATTATGTATACTTTTATGTTGCATGAGGCCCCACTGAGAACAGAGAAGTAGTTTTACTGAATTTTGTATAACAACCACCCCTATATTGCTTATAATGGTGTTACACTCTTTTAACTCAACTGTAAGCATGCATTTACTATGTTTTCAATTTCAAAATCCTTTAAAAGGGTTATTCATCTGAAGGTAAGTTAGCCTCATATGGAAATGGAAAAATGGTTCCGAAAATTGGCTGTTTAATTCCAAATAACCACAAACGTTTTCAGTATTGCTTCCCATCTTGTGCTTGTTTAGACAGGTTGGCTAAAGGTCGGAAGTGAAGACTGCTAAAGGAAGCTGGTTTTCCCGCCATATCATAGAACATCGAACATAGGTATATAGCTCGTCCAAGATTTTTATTGCTCTGTATAATTCATGATGGATCCCTTACGCGTAGAAACAGCATTACAGCAAATGGACAATCATAAATTCGATTTTTGTTTCAATAAAAATAATAATAATAAATGAGTAAATAAAATATAATAAAATGAAACCATCGAGTTTGATTTAATAACTTACATACGTGCTGCCATCTATAGAACAATAGGAGAACTGAAAACAATACTTAAAGCTGAAAAATTATTTATGCTCTTTATTAATTATAGATCTCTTAGAACTTTACTGGTTAAATGTCTGTTTCTATAAAAGTTTCAGCAAGTGTTGCAACCAATTTTAGATCAGAAATGAAAGTGAAACCTTTGACTAGATCCAAAATGGTGACAGATACGAGATTATAATAAAATATCTCAAGCATTAAATAAAGCGGAGACTGGGGAGGCACACTCGATGCTTGAGTCTATTTTATGCAACCCGTGAAATGTTTTCGTAATGACCTAAACTGTGCTCCATTGTGATTTAATATATTTTTAATAAACCATAAAATCTGCCAATGCATTAAATAATGAAAAAAAAAAAAAAAAGTAACTAAAATCACGGTCATTCTAAAAAATTTAAATTGTTAATGTTCCACAAATTCGTTTGGAAGTGTTGGTTAATGTATTGCTGAATTGAATAAACGGTAGTTGGGCCATGTGACATGCGCAAAAATAAACCTTGTGATTAAGCGTTCTTATTGACGAAATTCGAAACAGCAAATCTTTTTTGGGGATTACAGATTAATATTTTTCATGCTATGGCGCATATCTGATTAGCTAAGAACAAGCAATCACATAAATCTCCCTAAATTTAGATTTTTCTTAATAATGTTTATTTTAGTTTATTTATATATTTATTATTATTTTTTGTTTTGTTTTTGTTCCTGCATTTTTTCTGAATGGTTATTTTTGTTAAGTAACCCAAGTCGCGTAACCAAATGTTCTTGACCAGTAACATTTAGTTTTGCTTCAAGAAACAGATGCAGATTATCAAATTATAAAATAAATATACCACAGTTGGCTCAAGTATTAGCATGTTGGTGCTTACTTCCAGATGGCAGAGTCCATGATATAAATCGGAAATTGCAAAATCAGAGCTGTAAAATGCATGGGAACTGTGATTAAGATTTTTTCCAAGTAAAATTTGTATTTATTTATTTTTTTTAAGGTTAGTCGTTTTTATTTGTAGTGATCTGAATCTAGTACGAATGTGCAATCCTCTCATGTATTTCCACATTTGAATTATGCGAATAATAGCTTAGTTTCTGCTAACGAATACTTTTAATCAAATGCTAATATTGCTTCTCTATTCTGTTCTCATTATAAAATCATAATACACAGAAATAAAGCTCAGAATCCTTTATTGATTATGTTCCAAAGTGTACCGAAAAGATTTCCAAATTGCACATTTTCATCTCCAGTTCGTTTGTCGATGGTAAACCGCATCACAAGCTTTCACACACAGCGAAATCAGGTCATATAACAAAGATCTAAAGGTTTATTTTGCCAAAAAAAATCTTTAAATGTGATACGGTTAACTATCTTTGTTTAAAATCAACCTCATTAACCTAGTTTAAATCGTTGTTCTATATGTTGAACTTACAGGAATTTACAAAAACATGGGACGACTTTCGAATCTTCTATTTATGGAATCTCTGTATTATTAAGACATTCTTTCAAAGCTGAATCGTCATCTCATGCTGCACCTCTTTACGAATAGTTCCTTGAAGATAGAAATGTGTCACGTGTATTGATTTCAATTACCGATGGCCCTTAAAGAAAGCGAAAGTATTTTTTGATTCCAGGAAATTACTGCTTCTTTTTTAGAAAGCAAACAAGATGACACTGTTGGTGTATGTTTATTTCGATGGTGTGGTTGATAACAAGGAAGTGCCATATTGGCATCACTTAACCTTGACTTCATCAACATATGGTAAATTAAAGTTGTTGTTTTAGTCACCTTTCAAAGAATTACACTTTTACTTTAGGCATCTTTGTCGGGTTTTTCCGGTTGTATTTCATTATGAAGCGGACATGATACATCAACTACAGACCAGTACACCTTCGATTACTTGGCACTCCATCTGCCGTACCTTACAGTGAAATACCACTTCTGTTTTCTTCTCTTCTTCCTTAAAGAGTAACCTGTGGCTGCCTTTTGGTTTGACTTGCCCTGGGTCTGTCACCTATTGCCCCAGTCTATTGCGTTCTCATCTTCATTATTTTTCCTGGAATTTCAAACGTGAACAGAAATTAATTATCGTTTTAAAATATGAAGAAGATTTGCTAATGTGGCAATGAGGAGGCAAAACTCACGTTTCATCATATTATTCTAAGCTCATCCCTTTAAAGAGTATGCCTTTAACGCCGTCCTTACTGATGTTGTTTTATAGCTCTTTTAGCAATTCGCTGTAAATATTAATAACGTCATTGTTTGTGTATATTAACAGGGAATTGATTTTAGTACTTTTAGTACTACATGTTTTATGTTAATAAAAATATTCACTAATTTAAATAAAATATGTGACTGTGTATATCATTCTTTGTCACAATTTCATAAAACAAAATCACACACACACACACACACACACAGAAACATTCGTTATTGTTTAATTTTCTTTCTATGCGTTTTACCACACTACCGGCTAAGACATCTATAGACGTCAAGTTTATCATGGATGCGAAGTGCATATTAAAATTGTAATACCATTGATATTACATTGAAATATATGATGGATAAGAAGCGTATGAGGATGCGTATTTGATCCATAATGGCCGGTAAGGTGGTTAAATAAAATGCACTTTTTTTTTTTTTTTTTTAGTTTTTAAGTTTATTTATTCGTATGGAATTCCCCCTCTTTCTCCCCGTCCTTTTTTTTTTTTTTTTTTTTTGTGGGGGAGGCGGGCTGAGCTCTCCTAATGAGGGATTAATTATATGTATCTTATGATTGTAAGACCGCGTGTGTTCACGGGGTCGGTTTGGCTGTTCTGGGGGACGAAAAACCCGAGTTTCCAGGAGAAAAACTCTCTACCTCGGTATGAGACCGACTAATTCATCTCTAATTGAAAGAAACCAGATAAAGATTCCTCACGTCATGAACGGGAATCGAATCCAAGCCTTTCCGACCAAAGTGCTTCGTCTATACCGACTGAGCTACGGAGGCTCGGTTTTAAGTTACAGATTAAAGACTGTTTCGGGCATTTGCACCAGGAAAAGAACAGAGAGAGAGAGAGAGAGAGAGAGAGAGAGACAGCGAAATTTTCAGAATAAAGGAAAGTTGTCAAAACAACAGAATTCAATGACTGACAATGAGAATTTCGTTGTTCGTTTGTTTTTTCTTTATTTGGTTGGGAGTTGGGGAAATTCTGATATCATTTCGGATGGCGTTTAATAAAACGAATTTTGATTTCGGTAACTAATTTGGCTTAAACTATTAATGTAGTTGAATAGTTTATGTGGCTTCCACCTCAGAAAGATTTACAAACCTATAGTACATGAATATTGGAGTTGGGGGTTTTAAAAAAATCCGGAAACCCGTCTGTAGTGACCAAACAGAACTTTTCAATTCACGTTAGGCTTCCACTAAGCAAAAAGGTGGTCTCTCACCTGAGGATGAGTTCATCACCAACATTTATACCCACTGGGAAATCCAACAGCCTCTAAGTTGACTACCGACATGGTGGACAATGCCATATCGTTGCAAGTACTATAGTTTTATCCATTTTGTTTCTTCATATCAATTCAGGCCATGCCATAAAAAGATAAATACGATCACTATTAATGAAGTACTCAACGATTAAATAAGCTTACACCGTATTCTGAAAGGACGTGGCTTCATATATGGATTCCAATAAGAAAGGGAAAAAAACGTAATATTCCATCTCTTAATCTTAATCTTAATCACCTCTGTGTTCAGCACTTGAAGACTGGAGAAAATTTTGACTGACACTGTAGCAAACAGGCGCAGTATGAGGCTTGAGTGCATTGTCAGTGTGCTACGGTTTGGGATGGAGGGAGGTCACAGGTGTCGTGGTATGCTTCACTGTTGGAATCTTGCATATGAGGACTGATGAATAATCCCATCGGCTGATTAGCGTGGCTTGAGTGAATCGTTGCAGCTAATCGTATGCCTTGAGTTCTCACATAATTGGAAGCCGAAGTGGAGTAGTTGGAGGTATAGTTAGTCATGTCTGTGGTGTGTGCGGAGCTTTTTTTTCTGAATGTGTTACAATGATTTACTTAAGTTTTTCTATCATTTATGAAAGGCTTTTCTGTTCAGAATAGTACAAAGTAATTCATTACTAACGCTTCGGTTCCTGCTTAACTCGGTCGGTATTGACCTCTTTAGATGGAAAGAACTGGGTTCGAATCCAAATTAGTATGTTAATATGGTAGAAGTCTCGAAAACGTGCTGCTCGACGATAATTGAGAAGTTCAGAATATCACGTGAACTAGAGTCCTTGAATTTCATAAAACAACACAACTGGTAATGACTAAAACTTTATTTTTTACAGAGACAGTTGCAAATACGCCTAGACCTCACCTGGTGGCAAAACTAAAAACTCTACTGATATTTCCTAGTCAACAAAAAATATTTAAAAAATTTAAAAATGGACGACTTCATATCCAAATGTAAGAACTTTAAAAAACATATTATGGATTCTAATCGCAAAATTTTAAAAGCAAAAATAAAGCTTAAATTCTAAACAACCACCAACAGAAAGAAAGAAAGCTCTAAGAGTTGACACCACAAAATTAAAAGACTTCAATGCATTATAGCGAAAAAATTGATTATACAGCGGGAACCTTAATCCTTGAAAACACAGAACTTTGGGGAAAAGGAAAAATTCAATACCAGAATCAATGATACAACTATTACCGAAAACAAAGAGATTTAATAATATTAATTGGCTTAGTAATGAAATAACAGAGTTGTGGTGTCAAAAGATAAAGATTTCTACTTAGAGCACATCTGAATTACTAGAAAACCGTTAAGCAGTTTAAAAAAAAATTAAATCTAAATTTAGAGAAGCAAAATGAAATTGAATAAATTAAAAAGTAGCTATAGTTCAGAATGCAGCTATCCATCATAATACAAAATTAGTATGACATCTTTCAGATAATAGAAAGGGTGGTCAAAATTAAAGTATCTCTGTTTAAGGTCTTGTGGAGCGTCATCCAGTGATCCACATGCTGGGAAACTTAGCAGGAAGACATTGTGCGTCATGCGGAAGCGATATCTGGGAGGTAAAAAGAGTAGTTCCAGAATTCACCACCAGGGGAGTTGTAAACACCAAGTGCAAAAGAATTTGCATATCACTCAACTCAGCAAGTGCCAGGAGAGTTTAAAAAGATGTACATCGGATTTCTTCCCTTCATTCTGGTTGTTAATGCCGTTCCACAGTGATAGCACCAACCTTTTCCCTGACGTGCTTTGCTCGTGAAGCTGTACCACCTAAACAATTGCAATGCTGTAGCTGCATTCCGAGAATTTCGTCACCTGTACAAATGTCGATGAGAGGTCCATTATCTCCGTGTGCTCTGCGACGAATGACCAGTCGTTTGGAAGAAATGGGATCGTTGGGAATTAGTCCAGGCTGAGGTCGCAAAACAATCAGTTCAGAAGTTAAGGAAGTTGCTTCTGCCGTTGTGGAATAGGCCATGAATATCAGCGTTGGTTCCTGCAGTGCACGTGCTGCATCAAGATACATGGATCTGCCTTAAACAACTGTCTGGAAAATTCTACTGAAGATTCTGCTTTTTCTACCCATTCAAGATAACCCTGACAAAGAAACTGAACCCGCAGGACTTTGAAAGTCGAATGAGATTCGCTTTAAGATTCCCTGCTCAAGTGGAGTTGTACGCTACGAGGTCGTGGATGATTTTTTTTTCGGAGATTAAGTGCAAATGCACTTGGACCTTACTTCTTTGAAAACATTCGCCAGCCGATTCCTGTGACCTGCTGAGTTACTGACGATAGGTCTGTGCACGGATTCGGTCATTTTCATGCAGGATGGGGTCCCTCCACACATCGGTCGAGTCTTACAAGAGGTTCTTCGAGAACATTTCATGGAAGCCAGAGTGATCAGCCGTGCGTTTCCCACTGCATGGCCTCATTCATCTGATCTGAACTCCTGTGACTTCTGGCTCTGGAGATTTCTCAAAGACAGGGCTTATCGGGATCATCCTGATAACTTTCCAGCGCTGAAAGACAGCATAACGCAGCATGTGCGCAACATCAGTCCCGACCACCTGCGTTTTGCTATTGAACACCTGTGCAAAGGATGCAGTTTGTGGCATACCGGGAAGTTCAGCATATTGAATAGTACTGTATAGTGAATGCATAATGGAAGTGAATAAAAATGTGTTATTTATGCTTGTGTCGCTTTCCTCCTTACACACAGAAAAATTACTATATCTACATTCGGTACAATATATAGCGTCTCTGGTGGCTACTTTTGGAACTACTTTTTTTTATCGCAGACATTGCTTCCGCATGAAGAATAATGTAAGTATTCCTGCAAAGTTTCGCAGCATTTGGATCAGTGGGTGTGCCTTAAAGAGGGATAATTTAAATTTGATCGCTTTGTATATTCCTTTGGCATATACATGTTTAGTACATTGAGTAATATTAACTAAATTTGCTTTAGAGCGTGTTTTTGACAAAAATAAAAATCATTATTTAAATAATAGGAAAATTTTTAGATTTTTTTATACATGAAATACTAATCGAATTCATCTAAACATCGAATTGAAAAAATGCTAGTAAAAGAATCCAGTTTGAAATATGACTGTCTAGGTTTAAACATATTTCATTAGATACAATTCGTGTATTATTATCTGTTATACTTAACTGTAGAGCCCAATAGGTGGTAAACACTATTCAAGAAGAATGAGGATACTTCACATAATGAACATCTCTGTTCATTATGTGAAGATACCTTCTCTGTACCATAGTGTGTGGCTAACTCATAATCTAATATAAAATATCCACTACTTGAAATTGTGGTGTAAAGATTAATAGCATTTTGCAATGGATACATCTCTCAGCAATAGTAAACACAGTTGTGCTAAGCCAGTTTTATAATATTACAGCGGATTCCTGTGTATTCATTCTTCGGTTAACAAAATTGGCTAACTAATTTCTACTTCATTAGCCGATACAGATAAAGTGTGTTCTTCAGACGCATAGTGATAGGTAAATGTAATCTAACATTTTAAGTTTCGAAGATACTATTTCATTACTTGATGAAACCAAGCACTCTCCAAGATTTAAAATTTTCCTCTGTATTAATCTTGTATAAACCTTTCAGTAATTTACATGTCTCAATCATTTCACCCATTTTTTGTAACCCACAAATCTTCAAGCTATCCTCATAAGGTTCATGCCATAGACTTGCTACCACCTTGGTTACTCGTCTCTGATATCCTCTCCTCTTCGTTATCCCCAAGAAACTAAGGTGACCAGATCGCAGTAGCAAGAAATCTGCTTTTCTGTGTTTTCTTTAGTAACTAAGTAATCCAATGAGCTGCTTTAGCCACTTTTGCAATATGCCCTCTAAACTTTAACTCTCTATACACTAACACCCCAAATACCTGGCTTCATCAATTTCCTGGAGTGCAGTTCCGTTAATATGGTACTCAGCTGGTAATCTTTTCACCAGATACTCATCGCATCTGTTTTTCAGAATTTGTATTTTTCATTTATTATTATTATTATTATTATTATTATTATTATGTGACACCTCCAGGGAGTCGAAAGACTCATCGAGGGAGAATGTGCCAACAGCATCGATCGATTAAACCCCTTCCAACTACTAACCGCGCTCAAACTTGCTTAACTTTTTGCTTGAGCTATTAGTAGCAGAGGCTCTACCAATCGAGCAACATTTACAAGTGACTTCTCTAAATTATTATTATTATTACGTGACACCTCCAAGAAGTCCAAGAACTCATCACCTGAGAGCACTCTACTCAGCTACCAACATCTCATACCTACTACTTAATTCTACAAATATACACACAACGACACCACTACTATCAGCGCCATCTACCGCCCATCACCACCAACAATAGTATTTTTGTCTGTAAATTGTGTGCTGATAATATACAGTTTGTTTTTGAGACCTGGTTTTGACTCAAAAAATGGCAGCCTAAAACTTCTTTATTGCCATTAGTGGATTGCAGTGTGAGATATAATAATAATAATAATAATAATAATAATAATAAATTACAAAAATGTTCTCTAGGCTTGTCTTGCATCTCAAGATGAAAAGTGATCACTCAATTTTGCACATGTTGGTATGGAAGCCAGTCAACATTATTTGAATAATTTTGTTAAAGGTTTAAAATGAGCGAAAGGTTGTTGAATGAACATTTGTGTTCATTTTAAAAAGCTTTCTTTGTGAACTCGGTCGTTTTTTGCTGAAGAAAAGTGTTGACCATAGTTACCCACACAATCAAATAAAATATGAAATTGACATAAAAATAAACCATAATATGGTGACAAATTAAGCAGTTGGTAAAAAATTCATTTGGTTAAGTTTTGTCTTTCTCTTGCTACTGAATGAACTAAGCACAAATTATTGAAGTTCGTCATTTTTTAACTGTACGATTAAAATTAGACGCATAGAAAAATTGCAAGAGTACACATGCGATTTACAGAGAAAAATACTGTTATTTGGCGCTAGATGGCGTAGTGGATTGTAATAGTGATAGTGGGTTGTCTGTAAAAGGTGAACTAAATAGCAAAGACGGTGGCGGTGTAGAAGGAAGTGTCCTGCGATGCGTCCTTGTAGGTTTCACGTAATAATAATAATAATAATAATAATAATAAATTTGCATGCATGTTGGACGTGATAATTTCAAAGCAAATATGTTGGAAATGTAATAAAATCCAATAAAAGAGTATGATGTGATTTAATTATAATTAAATCATTTTATTAAATAATTAAAATTAAATAAATTAATAATAATTAAATAAAAATTAATAATTACATAGTTATTAATAAATAATGCGTAATAATAATTTTAATAATTAAAAAAATAGATTACGAAAAGTATTTAAATACTAATTACGATAAGTATCTATATTTCATACTCTGAATTTGTACTATTTGTACAAAAATTTCATTTTTACATTAAATTAAAAAACTTTAGGCGCACCTTTTTACGCGTTACCTGTTTTGTATGTTGGTGAATGCAGTATAATATAATATATAATATTTTGGATCTCTTCTCCACTCACTAGATGGCAGCATCTAGTTACGTAAAAGGGCTACTTTTGATACGTTAGAAAAATTCTGTCATTTGTAATTCAGTGAAATTTGCAACTAAATATATATTTAAAATATTCCAATTATTTGATGAAATAAAATAAAACAACTATTAGGCAGTACATCTTACAAGGGTAAATGAATTAACAATTTTCTTTTTTTTATATAATATTTTAAAATAGGCAAATCCTTGATCAAACAGGCTTTCTTGACACTTATGGTTGCCACATATCCTGGAATTAAATACTTTTGCAAGGGCAATTCGCTGATAATAGTTCTTATTACCAGAGAATACTTCGCCGGAAGGCAGAAATATTTAGGAATTTGTAATTGGTAAAGGTTTCACTAAATTTCTCTTATTTTGGAGACTTTAGACATCCTTTACCACCCATCATCACAAAGTGTAATGTAAGCGATACAAGCTTCAGATATGCCCAGAAAGAGAGAGAGAGTAATGTAAGATAAGCTCTAGGACTTATCTTACATTACTAAGATAAGCTCTAGGGCTTATCTGCAGCTGGTACTCCTTATATTACATTTTGTAATGGAGAGGAGAGAGATGTCTAAAATTTAAAAAAAAAGAAAGAAAAAAGTCTGTTGATATCCTCAGATATCCAACTGAGATATCCTCATCTACATGACGTCATTAGCATTCAATTATCCATATTTCCTGTCGTAGATGTTCAAAAGAGTTTTATATCTTTTTGCTAGAAAACCTAGATGTAAACTTCATCTGTGTTTCATAAATGACAAAATCTTGACAACAAATTGTACACGAAATGTGCTCTAAGCAATTGTCTGAATAGAGTTTAATTGCCTAAGTTTAACTTAGCTTCATATTTTTGTGTCATTATTTTTTTATTAACAAAAAGGTTTGTACTAATATTAATTTTTTACTTATTTTTAATTTAATACTGTCCAAACATCATTTTCTTTATATTATATTATATAGTTGGATATTATCGTATTATTTAACTAAGATGAGGGCGCTGCAAAGAAAAATTCAATTTGAGTTCACTTTAAAAGATTTCTGTTAGAAATTGACTTTTGTGTTGATCTGCATAAAGAATTGAAAAAGATAATTAATGCCATAGTTCGCCGTACTCAACCTTGCAGCTAATTATTTCATTTGTCAATTAAACTTGAAAAGTATTATTTTTAGAAAAAAAAATAACGATAACTCATGATTATCCATATGTAATAAATGTTTTAATCAATAGACACCGATATTTAGATTTGCTTTTAGATGCTTTTGACAAGTACTAAGTTGTGTAATACTCATCAGCAGACTGTGACCTAAACTTGATAATGAAAACACAAAACGTGCTCACGTGGATACATGATTAGATTAATTTCCAAGAAGGATCATATCTACTGACTTACAACATTCATTGATAATATTATTCCTATTGTATATCGGACAAATGATTGCGAAATGGGACTCCTAATTTTGTGGACTTCACCTGATACTCATCACATCACATTATAAGACTTGATCTACTACTTTTGATAAAATGGTTTGTTGATTGAGTTAGAGTTCAATATCTATGATATAACGTGTACCTTTAGCTACAATGCCTATTAGTGCCTTATAATCGATAATCAAAAAGTTCTTAGGCTGAACTCCCGAAACCGTACCAACCGATGGCCTTTATTCTTTTTTAGAGGGATATAGATGCCGCTAGAAAGTATAAAGAAGACATTCCACAATAGAATTCGCCGTCTTTGCGTCTTAAAAAATAAAATTTAAATAAAAAACTCTCCAGCATTTCATGATGAGAAAAGGTATATAAATGCTCAAAAAATAGATTTACAGTGTCCCGACGAGTTGGAGTCGGAATTGAATACAGTCTCAAGAAGGATTATTCTTTAGCTTTAGATCTTCGTTTTTAGAGAGTACTTTTCTGCATTAGTACTCTTGATGTTCTATTGTTTCATACTTACTCTATGTATTCATCCCTATTCTCTGCCTTTTTTGTGATCACCACTTCCATAACCTGCAGAGGCATCGTCTTTCTTTCATTATTCTGACAGCTCTCAGAAAGCTTAACAAGAAAGAGAGACGGTATACCATTTTAGTCTGGTTAATTCTTTCCTTGAAGAAGTTGAATAAAAAAACTTTAGTTTATACCTTTGACTTTTGCCAAAATTACCAAATAGTACAAATCAACAAAGCTTTAGAATTTAACATGCTAATTGCACATTAGGACTCCGACATTTTTTTTTTTTTTTGCATCGCATCACAATTTAGAATAACGTTGCAACTGCCATCCCTCAAATTCTTTAAAAAAAAAAAAAAAAAAAAAAACAGTTTTGCACGTGATATTGCAATTGTTGACAGAACATGAAGCTAAAGGAGATTTTGAAGTGTGATATAAGTAACTGCATGTTGGGTGTTCAGTGGAACTCTTTGGGTTTGAGACTAGCTATGTGTGTTTGAACTGCGCATTCGCAAGATGAAGAAAGAATGCTGTTGCAGCTGTGTGAATTCGCTATAATGTGTGTTTACCAAAATCATAACAAAGACTGCAACACAACTTATGTTTTTATTTTCATATTTGAGCAAATTAGGATAGTATATGACCAATGAATAGATGTACCTTATAACCTGATACGAAATCTTGTGAAATGGTGAATGGAAAGAAGAACATGCTGTATGCCGTTCCCATGACTTGGAACCTACAACCTACCAAGCAGCTACTTTGAAAACGCGTATTTATGTCTTACAAAAGTTGGAGGAATTTCGACAAAACGCAAAAATCATCCCCAGACATTGAATACCGTATGATTCTGAAGCCAGTGTCGTCCCAAGAAACACATTTTTTTTCATATCACTGGGAAGAAGTTATTATTTGATGATGCTGAAGAAAACGATGAGTACCCCTATGAATTTTCTGACATCTTGAAATCCATGTCCCACAGAGTATCCAACAAACGATCCCTTGAACTTTTTTTGGAGCGCATTTTTTTATTTTCACTTATTTTACAAAACTAGAACAGAAACCTTCAGTACTACTTTTGATTCATTCTATTGATATAAAAGAAAAGAGACAGCTTTATCATACTGAATGCAGTCAAATACAAAGAACGCCCTTCGTACGTACGTGGGGATTTGAATGTCCCGCTGTTTGCTAGCTTCCGAGATGATTTTGCAAAGTATTAATGTCTCTTTCGCTTGCAGCAGAGGTTAAAAATTACCGAGAAACCCAAAGAGATTTTGTTTATTATATAGTTATTTTTATAAAAAATAACTATATTTTCAAATAACGTCTTAGTATTATAAAAATAGTTTTGACCTGGTGAATCCTTCCCCCATGAAAGGATCTCAGGGACCCAAGGATACGCGGACCACACTTCAAAAAACACTGGCTTACGGGACATTTAGCAGGACTTAACACTGTAACACCATATTGTTAATATATATATATATTTTTTTTTTTTTTTTTTTTTTTTTTTTAATCCAAGAATGGAGTTTCCTAAACTCAAAGAATGCATCTTTGTTCATCTACAAATTAACGAGTTTATGATAAAATGGCAAATTCAACTACTGTGATTTATGTGAATGTGGAAATCTTACTACATTACACGAGCATTGACGGCACTATTAGCATTTTGCCAGCGCAATAGAAATTTGCAATGACGAATATAATTAAAAAGATACATCATCATTTGGACTTATTCCCGGACAACTTGCAGTTATGTATTTGCTTACCGATGCCACCAATGGAATAATCATTCCGAGGCAGGTGGGTTCTTGCTATGATGAGTAACTATCGTTGGTTCTGCAAAAAGGACGTCATGTCTTTCATAAAACACATTGGGATAGACTGAAATTCGTCAGATATGCCACTAAATTAGTAGAAAACGACTGCAAAAATGATAAAATTGAAGTAATTTAATTATTCTGATATCGCAACAAACTAAGAATATGAACATCACCATCTGCAGAAGCGTCCAACCTTTAGAATTTGCCTTTTTTTATTATTATTATTTCGATATATAACTTAAATTTCCAACTTTCAAAATCATTTGATTGTGTTATTCACTTTAAATACTAATTATAATTAGTATTTTGCGCCAGTTAACTCTAATTGGCCACCGGTGGAGACTGAACTGCTCCCTGACTCCCCCCCCCCCCCAAAGTAAGATAGGGCTAAAACGACTTAGTCTATTTAGCTATAGGGAATAAAAGCTTGTATATTTTTTTAGCTTTAAATGCAATCTACTACTTTCTTTTCATCTCTGTGCTATTTTTAGAAGTTTTATTTACATTGTTAGACAGGTGGCCGACAAACATCTCGTAATGTGGCGCTGTAGTCCAATTCAGAGCCTTGTATCTTGCTGGTCGCCGGATTAACAGAAATGGAAGTTCCCCCCTCCCCACGGGTAATGAATTGAAATTGTCACTTCATTACCGTACTAAATCAGTAACGAATTCAATTTCAATTTAGAAATACTTAAACGTATTTGGAAATCAAATTTAACTTTTCTAAACGACTTTGATACATAAATTGCATAAATCTTCAGACGAATGTAGAGAGAGCTCTAGACGACCCGTTTACAGAGAATGGCGTAGATACACCTGTCTGTGTTAAATCAAATAAGCCCGCACTCTTTGTAATAAGTGGGCCAAAAGAGAATGCGATTAGTCACTGCTAAAGAGAAACATTTCGTGAACGAAAAACAGCTCTCGAAATTAGAAGAAAAAAAAATATTTGAACATTTTATATTTAGATCCATATACATGATTCTCTCATTATGTGTCTCTTCCTTCTGTAAGCACAAAGAGTTTCGTCAGCATATTAATCCAAGAGAGAATAAAATGGCACAATTATATAGAGTCGAAGAATTAAATTTCTCAGTTGTAATAAGTGTTGTGATGCAGACTTTATATAAAATGAGTTGGAGTTCATTTCCCTTGCAACTAAATAAAAAAATATGCACAAACGAACACAGTTATGCACGTGCGAGTCCATTGTTAGATTTTGAATTGTTCAGCTTGGTTTGCATTACGGGAAAAGGCAATTAAGACTATGCAAGCAATATTGTGTATGCTATCTGGCTATTTGGTTTCTGTTTCACGTGAGGAAAAAAAAAAAAAAAAAAAATTATCGGCATGTTAAATTTGGTGCAAATCGGGTATTTGAAGTAGTAGAGGCTGCAAGGATAAGATTTTTTTCAAACGAACAAAAGAATTAGAATTCAAGGATACATCAAATATATTAATTTAATTTCCAATTATATTTCTGTTTATAATTAAATATACACAATTGTACAAAATAATTTAGTAAAAATGGCGAAATATGAACACATTTGTTAAACACATCGAGAAGAAATGTCACTGATAGCTCTAACGTTAAACAGTATAAGTGATGATTTTAATGGGAAGATCAGTTGCTGTTTTGAGTCGTTCTTTTCTTGATAGAAGCAGGGAGTAGTCCAGTCGTCCTTTCAATTGAAATAAAAACTGTTTTGTTAAAGGATTAGCTACCTGACACCCTTGTTGGAAAGAGGTGTGGGAAGTAAAGCGTTTCTGTGAATGACCTCATCCGAACAACGACTTCCCATTGCACATATTCTGCGTACAGGTGAGAGGAAGTTGGGTGAGTTGAAGTAATAAATCTATCGGTCCTTTACATGCATCACAGCATGCCGCCAAAGGGCACAACAAGACATAGAATCCTGCAAAGAAGAAGGCCACTGGGTAAGCAATGAAGATTAGGACTAGAGCCCAGAAGATTGCCCATATGCACTTCGACATGACGAGGTCACTGAAAGAAACAAATATATAAGAATAAATGTAAAATAAAGCAAAGCGAATGGCTTTACAGATGAATGATGATGACAAACACTGTTGTGAATTATAACACAAATTTTCGGTTTAATATAAGCTAAATTTTAGAAAATTATGGTGCGGATATGAAAATTGTGTAAGAAATAAATTTTATAATCAAAAAAGGTAGCGAGCAGGATGTCAGTATATTTCTTACATAATACAACTGATAATGAAATAGATTTATAATAAGTTATCATAAACCACTTTTCATTATAAAAAAAAAATTAGTGGGTATCTATAATCGAAGTAATAAATCGCTGAAAATAAACAAAACCATTCGTAAACAACATAAATAAAGTACAATAAAAATACCCATTCAAAATTTTGAACAGAGCTGTACGTAGAAGTTGAAATGCATGCCACGTTTTGGTCATCAATATGAAGCCACGTGTGCATTGTTGAAGTCTTGGTTATGTTGAATTAGTTGTTGCTTTATTCAGCAAGCGTGGAGACTCAAAACGGTCTATTATTACACGAAATGAATAATAAACATCGATTATATTTTAGATGCGATTTGTAAAATGATTAAGCACTTATTTTGTACGCGTCAGGCCAAGTACGCAAATTATTCCAGGATTTTAATTTTTTGAAATTCAGTATTTGTTTTAATCTTAATTTTGTTTCGATTGCACAGTTTAAAAGCATAAAGAGACGAAATACTGCGTTAACTCCGCTCTGGATGGATAGATTAAACAAATAAAATGGAATTTAGTATAAACAGATTTACTTTAGTTATCGGATCATTTTTGTTGGCAAAAACATTCGCAGTTACTCGACTGGATGTGATTCAATGAAATTTTGGTATGAAAATACGGAGTAATTTCTATTTTCGCTTCGAGGTCATGACGAAATACTGCTTATTGTTTTCTTTCTTGTTTTTTTTTTTTTTTTGGCAGTTTTCTCTATTAATACCGCTTTCTAATTTCTTATATTCTACTTCCTGTAGTTATTCCAGCCTTTCTGCAGGTGTTGTGACAAATACTGCAATCAAATTACGTAAGATGGTCATTAGCACGCGCTGCGTTTCCTGTACTGACTCAGAAAGACAGAAATAGTCCAAAGTAAATCCTACTTCAAAATAAACGAGTGTTAATGTACGATACTTCGCCTACCATTGTTAAATTATGACACGAGGACCGCTATATAAGGCACAGTTTCTTAACCATTCGTTCGTTGTCATTTTAGGTTGATCGCAAAAGGTGTTTTGTAATTTGTAGACTAAAACATTAAAAACCTTCTAAGTGGTTTTCAACGATTAAAAGGGTTCGTTACAGCATCATTCATTTTTATTTCTTCTTGGGCTATCGCTTTCTTCAATGACAAACTGATTTTTTTTTTTTTTTTTTTTTTAATGTTGGGCTATATACGAGAGGTTGGCTGGTCAATCTATAGTACGTTAGTACCGTATGTGGGTGGTGGGATGGGAAAGGAGAAACTTGCTGACGTTCGATTTAAAAGCCTGTAGATTGTATTCCTTGGGAAATACATCAGGGAGAAGACTGTTCCTCAGTTCAGCAGTAGCAGGGATGAAGGAGGAGGGAAAAAAAACGTGTTCTGTGGGTTTCAAGATGTACTGTGAAAGGATGTTGGGCGGCAGCTGTACGTGTTCCGATGGGTTTAGTACAGAGTGGGGGAATTATTGATGTTTCAGATGAGCATTTTCCATGAAAATATTTGTAGAATATACAAATCCCAGAGACTAAACGTCTATGTGAAAGTGGGGGGAGTGAGTCGGTAAGAGATGGATCATTTATCAGTCTAGATGCTCTCCTCTGTATTGAGTCAAGCATTTTCAGGAAGCTTTTATGAGACCACTCTAAATGTGAGAACAGTATTCGATAGCTGGGCGGATTTGCGATTTGTATAAGGTTAACAGCTGTTTTGAAGTGAAGTAACGTCTTGAGCGAAAGAGAAAGCCTATTTTTTGGAAGCTGATGATGCAATCCTCAGCTTCCAAAAGTATTTATGCCAGGAGAGGCCTGATGTCATGGTAATTCCGAGAAATTTCGTCTTGTCTGGGGATTTGAGTGTTATCAAAAATAATACTGGGGGAAAATGGTTCTTTTTTTGTGGGAATTAAGACAGAACTGGGTTTTACTAGCGTTGAAGTTGACGAGGTTATCTGAGCCCCCATCGGAGGATGTTTTGAAGGTCCGAATTAAGGGAAGTTGTGGTTGGTGTTCTGTGGGTTGAAGTGAGTTGTGTAGAGTAGGGTTTGTCAAATGAAAGGGAGGAGTATAATGTGCTATCATCTGCAAAACTGTGTTTTGGGTTGGAGGTCAACTGAAGTAGGTCATTGATGTACAGAAGGAAGAGAGTCGGTGAGAGAACTGAACCTTGTGGGACCCAGATGGTGGGAGTATAGGGAACCATCTACCATTACACATAGTGTGCCTCCAGGCAGGAAGCTGGCAATCCATCTGCAGAAGTTCTGAGACAGTTCAAAGGATGGAAGTTTGCTTAGTAAGCCTTTAAGTTTTAAAAGAGGTAAACCGTGAGTAGACATAACTATACATAATAAATAACGGAAAAACTCACGTAGAAATATTATTTAATAGTATCATTTTCGCCTGTGTGTCACAGGCATCTTCAGTACAATTAAGCTCAAAATTAAACACTAACTGACAATTCCAAAAAGCGCCACCTAAGTAGCTGGTGTAAGATAACTAAAAAGGTCAATAACTTTCCTAAAAAAAAAAAAAAAAATTAATACAATAAAAAGTTAGGAAAGATTAGCTGATTTGTAAAGTACTATCTCCCATAAAGGGGATAGACGTAAGCCGTCGGATCTGTTTAAGTTAGGAGAATGAAGTAGAGTTTCACATGCTTCTTTATAAAGGCGTTCCATGAGAAACTGACTTTTGTGAAGAACCCTTGTCTTTCTCCAATGAACTCTGTGTCTAGTGAAGATGGCATGTTCTGCAAGTCCAGACTTTTCAGGTTTAAAGTATTCAATATAAGATTGGTGTTCTTCTAGCCGAATGGAGGCAGATCTTCCCGTTTGTCCGAAATAGCATAATCCACAAGAGCACGGAATCTGGTAGACACCTGGATGATTAAGATGTGGAAGCTTGTCCTTTGGAGAAGCGAGAAAGGTGGAGATTTTTCTAAACGGTCGAAAGGCAACAAAAATATTCAGTGGTTTTAAAATTTTTGCTATACGTTCACTGATGCCTTGTATATAAGGGATAGTAATGCGCGTTATTTCCTCTGTGTTTGAAGAGGGAGACATATTAAATCTACTCAAAGTTCTTTTAATGAAGCAATTCTTATAGCCATTAGATAAAAAGGAAGAAGTTATATATCGTATTTCTTTCTGTAAAAGATCGTCTGTAGAACAAAAGGAGTGGGCCCGATGAACCAGTGTTTTAATAGTTCCTGCCTTTTGACTGGGATGGTGATGAGATTCCGCATGGATATAATGGCCTGTATGAGTCTTCTTTCTATAAACTGAGAAATGTAGGTTACCATCTGGTTGGCGAAGAATTAGAAGATCTAAAAAGACTAACTGCTTATTTGATTCTACTTCTAGGGTAAACTTGATCCTAGGATGAAATGCGTTTAACTTATTGAGAAATTGTTGAAGTTCATCAGAAGAGCCATTCCATACAGCAAAAATGTCATCGACATATCTGAACCAATGAGTAGGTCTGGGAGAAATGTTGTCAAAGATACGTTGTTCAAAATGTTCCATAAAGAAATTGGAGATAGCAGGAGAGAGAGGATTACCCATTGCTGTTCCTTCAATTTGTTGATACAACTTATTTTTAAAAGAAAAATAACCAGAATTTATTACAAAATTATACTATTAAATAATATTTCTACGTGAGTTTTTCCGTTATTTATTATGTATAATTAGTAAGCCTTTGTGCCAGACCTGGTCGAAGGCTTTAGAGATATCGAGTGCAAAGTAATTTCAGAATCGTTGCATTCTTTTTATTAATATAATAAACACAATAACATTCAATAATTACCCATGAAATCTGCACTACGTATATATAAAAATGGGGAGGGGGGCATGACAGTGACATCCTGAAGATCCAAAATAAATGTAATACCTTATTTATTCCACAAATCACTAGCTTTTGACTAGCGCTATGCAATATTAAATCGTTATTTGTGTGAATTACTCCTTTGGACATGATCACCTAGACCTGATGATTATAGCTGTGGTGGTATATATAGTTCTTGTGTTCTTCAAGGTGGATGTTAGGAGATCTTTCAGTTTGACTGTAATACAAGCGGGAAGAATGAGAAACCCAGTAGATACCTGAAATTATTAAACTATTGTAACTATTAAACCTGCGTTTAATTGTTTGTGCTGTTTTTATTTCGTTATACCTGAAGATGAGCTTAAACCATTACCTCAGCCTAAATGCTTGTTTGTGCGTGTGTGTGTTATACTTTTCAAGTGGTCGTATTCACCTTCCTTTTGTTTCAAGGAAACCAAAGAAATCCTGTCCTAACTCCGTTATAAAAACAATTCTAATATTTCAGTAATTCCAGTTATGTACTGTGTTCTTCATTCTTGCAACTTGTATTATATTCAAACTGGGAGATCTAGTGACCAGGGGCGAATGCTGGTCTTGAAATTCACGCTTGCTCTTGTTATCATTCAGGGAGTGAGAGGTGTGATTGAAGTCTGATTAGCGAAATAATGAATTGCTGACCATTTAAAACTATATATTTAGAAATTTATGGACATTTAATCATACAAATACAACATTTATTTTACGAATGATATTCTATTTCATTTTAGGTACTTGAATACACATTCTATCCTACAGTTCTATTTTTTATGGGTCAATAACATCGTCATAAAAAGTTGGTTGTAACTTAATTTTCTCAAGCAACACGCACACTTATAAAGACTGGCTGAAGCTCTCTGGCTAGAGCTACTTTCAGTGCGTATGACCTGTGTTTAAGACGACGTGAAGGGAGCGGAAATGGCTATGCGCGCGCATGAAATCACAGTGCTGCAGCGAGGACCTGCAAGCTCCTACAACCGAGCAAGCCAAGGTAGCTTTGACTAGACGAACAAGCATCGGCCTTCGATACACAACGCAAAGTTCAATTATTGCCGCGCAAGTTTAAAACGTCTTCTGTCTACAAAAATAAAAGCATAAATGGAATGCTTATAAATGCATGCATTTATAAGCATTTATTTACTTCTTTCTCAATTAATGAGCTTGCATAGCAAGCATGGAGAATTCGCCACTGCTACTGACTTAATTGGAGGTTTGAAAAGTTCCCTATTTGGTCTCTAAAGCAGGATTATCTAACCCTTAGTCCTCTCACGGCATTAATACTAATATAATAGGCAAAACAGTCTTCATGCTTGAGATTCACATTAAAAATGCGGACAGTAAAACCACTCACTGAGACGCACGTAGTGTGAAGGTTCAGCATGACTTCATGAAGAAATATTGAATTTGAACGAGCTAATCGTTGGTAATCTAGGAATGCAGTCAAGATGTCATCCAAACGTAACTGCAGAGGGCAAACACACACAAAGAATGAGGCAAGCATTAATCCGAATTGCCAACGAATTATCCTAACCTTTATCCATACGCCGTTAAGTGACCTGACCAAGTAAAATAGAAGAGGGTGGTGGTGGGGGGGGGGGGGGCATTAGGGCTTCAAAACAAAAAGTTTTTTTTTTAATTGTCGACGACGCTCATCCTTCGAGAACTTGACGTTGTTGACATTCAAGAGCTGCGTCTTCGTTGCTTCAGTTATCATAAAATTTTATTCCTATGTTCAAAACACTCCTAAAAATAAGTAGTTTTCAATGAAATCCATAAACGAAAAATTTGTGTGTAAGGGGGGGGGGTGATATGGTTTTTAACCGCTTTGTGTGCGTCACTTGAGACTCTCTAGGACAATCGATTTAATTGCTTAATGATTTGAAGATAAACTCAGAAGAATCTTTCGCCTACATTACTGAGGTTATTTTTAATAGCATGTGAATATTTTAATTCGCAAGTTACCCCCCCCCAACCTTTGAAATCGGCTGCTTTTAAAATGTTCGGATTACAGGTATTGTTTACGTTATTAGGAAATAATTGTTGATTATAAATCGATTTAATGTTTATTAGTTTCACAATGTCCTATGTATTTGTGATTTAAGCCATTTAAACTTAAACCAAGTCGGCAAGTCCCAAATTAGCAGCTCATCCTCGTTTTGGTACCAAGTGGACACGTACTAACGAGACGTGAAGGTGACGACTGGACATTAGATCAGAAGACCCAGTCGGTTCTCCGCATTCCTTAAAAAGGTGTTGTGACAGTCTCCTCTTAGTTATTTGGCTTTGATCCTTAAGCAATCCCCTTAAATTTGGAAATAGACAACAGAATAAACAAAGCAGGAATGGTGAGTAGCCAAATAAATAAATTTATATGAAATAAGAAATAAATTAGCCAAAAAAATAAATTAGCCAAAAAAAAACACCAAACTAGATGGCAGGAAAGAGATCCAGAAGAAGACCAAGGTCTAGGTGGATTGATTCAATCACAACTGCCGTTGAAGAACAAAATGTTAGAAACGATAATATTGGAGTGTTGACAAGTAATAGATTTATTTGTAGGGAAATCGTTGATAGGAGATTAATAATAATATAAACTTAATCATGGAGTGCTGTCATAGTAGCCTGAACACCTATCATCATCAGTTTCTTGATGAGCAAAGAAATTTAATACTATTCTGCTTATTATATATTAGAGATATGATCAGCATGAGCCTAATTCATCCCGTAGAAATGAATTTAAAAAAACAACAACTGTAAAATCTGATGCTTAATACAATTACGTTGGCGATGTTTAATTTCAAATGGGATAAAAGCATCGTTTAATAATAAACTCCAACAATAATCCTTGTTATCCATTCTTCAGTCTGTCTGCCGTGAAAAAGATGGGAAGAATCTCCATTTAAAACATTCAAATACAGAGATATTTACCATAAACATTTCATTACCGAAAAATAAAAACGGATGCCATTTTATTTTGGGTTAATATCGTGCGTATTTCATTGATTCTACACTCAAATCCTAAATATACTGCTTAATAAATTTGCTAAATAGCTATTAACCTACTTCCTTGAGAGTAATTTGCAACTAACCCATTCACCTTTTGATCAAAACATTCCCCACGCAAACAACATCAAAAGCATCGTCACTAACAGACAAAAACAGGTTCAATACATTTAGAAAACCAGCTGTGGTTTCACACCATACTGTCTGTAATCAGGAATTTACTATGGCTCCTTTTAATACGATTCCCAGTTTCAGTGACCTTCAGTTATTAAATCTCAATGCAGTAGCTAATACTTCGATTCAAACGATGGGCAACAGCAAAAATGGAACTGCATTTATTGCCACGAGATCATTACGAAAAAAAAAAAAAAAAAGTTATATAAAGTGATAGAATTTTAAAATGGGAGGAGGAATAAGAGAAAAGGGTATCGAAAATATCCTTGTAGCACAACGAAGAAAAAAAAGTGAAGACTGGGAATGGAAAACTCCATAAAAAAAGGAACAAAAATAGTCTCATTTTAAGACTAAACAGAGCCTTAAAACTAAATATTTTTAAGAATCTCTTAAGGTTAGATTGTTGATTTCTAAGTCCGAATAGTAAAATCATTTCATAGGTTGTATTTGTGTCAGTGTGTGTGCACAGCTCGCCGAACGTAACAAATCGTTTTTAAAAAATGTTAATTAATCCGGATTTTATATAGCATCATGATTTATTGTAATCGTATACAATGATGTTGATCAATACCTGGATAATTTAGAAATTTTTAAATTATGCAATCCCATCCCCCTTTTTTTAAGATTCCATTGTGTGGATCACCCACCCCTCCATGAGAGATCTTTTGATTTCAAAATACAGTGCAAGAGTATTAAACATATCCTAACAACAATCAATGTAATCAATAAGATAAATCAATGATTGGATCCTGTTTGTATCCAACAGTTTTTTTTAATGATTTTCGAAATACATATTAAAATACAATGCAATGTTTCTAATATAAAACTTACAAAATTTTATAAGAATCTTTTTCAACTTCTATGTAACGCGACATCGTTCTAAATGAGCTAATAGGATTAGCTGTGAATGCAAATCCCTCTGCCGTTTTTGTGGTTATTCCAGCAATTCACCTTCGACGACTAAATCTTATTTGACAGATGAACGCCACGTATGTGTCCCGCCCACCTACGTTCTTGGGGAAACTCTTGGATACACTGCAATGCGATTTGTATCCTCGCATACAAATCGTAGTCCAGAAATTGATTTAAAAAAAAAAAAAAAAAAGCGAACGACAATATAACTGGTGAGTAACTATCAAGCCGTGAAACTCGGCAATGCTGGGGTAGCCATGAAAGCTTAGCAGGCACAATAAAAGCTCTTGAGGCGGGGGGGGGGGGGGCTTGCCAAATTGTTTTGAAATGTATAACAATAAAAATTCCGCAAATATAGCTTATGTTTAGACCAAATTTATGTTTGTAACATTTAAATAAATTGAAGCCTTTGGCTCTTCATATATCTAATAATTTAAATACATGTTTTTAAATACAACCATTACCAGTTGTTTAAAAATAAATAAATAAAACGAAATTCCTGGTTAGTTTCAATAGTGTATTTTACAAATTTTAAATTATCGGTAAGAAATGTTTGGATTTCGATATTTTAGTTTTTTTTTCTTTTCTTTTTTTTTCTCAATGGGTTAAACATTGCAACACTAGATGGCAGTTTGATCATTTCTGCTAAGTCACTAAGTCAAGTGATAGTAAACATTGCCCAGAGTGCCGTTAATGTACTTGAAACATGAAGACCGCCTCTAAGCACATGATTAACACACCCAAACAGGAACTACTCAGGTAGGAAACAAAATACGATGGAACTAAAATAATAACAATAACGTCAAACATCGCTTAATTCAACATACTCAGTAAATGCATCTACAGCACTTGACGCTAACCAAAACTCCTGATCCTTAGATTAAATATTTCAATATGTTTATATTTTACAAATAAACTTAAATCAGAATCAAATGTAACGGAATAAAAAGCCAGCTCAATCCAAACAGCTTAACCTTTTTTTTAAATTAAAAAAACTTAAATGCATAAAAGGAACATTTAAAAATGAGATTTTTACCTCTAAAAATAACTTAACCTCTGTGGATTGCGAAACACACAAATGAAACTTCCAAAGATAACCGTCTAGGAAACAAACTTAACCTACTCAACTTCCAGTATTCCGGTAAACTATGACGTCACGGATATAGCGAAATGGTTGACACCCATCGGATGTTCTTAGGTAAATAACAGAGGAACATCGCTATTCAAAAAGAATATCAATTTCCGATTCTAAAATATAATAGGTTCAAAAATTTTACCGACATTATTTTTTAACCTTACTTCATAAATACGAAAAGGAATTTTATTGAAAATAGCTACTTTAATTTGCATATTAAGAATTTAAGGATATTAAAGATTAAAATATAAATAAAAGTTGCTTCATAGTTGACTATTATCGACATCGAATTAATATCGGTATCGATATTAATTGGCGCAGTTCACTCAATGCCATTTGAAAATTTTTACCTATCATTATTTGTTTCAAATATCATCTGGAGAGGTTTACTCGAAGCACAACGTCTGTTGTATTATTAGTACAGTATTATTATTACTATTATTATTATTATTCGTGACACCTCCAAGGAGTCCGAAGACTCATCGCGGGAGGACACCTACAGCTGTGATTGGTTTTGGTTGCTTAGAATCACGGCCGAATCCATTAAGACTATGAGGCCAATGTATTACGTCTGTCAATTACACGTTCTTCTGGCCGGCTGGGCTGCTTTGTGGGATCTGAAATTCTAAGAGGGAGAAAAATGAGATCACCTAACTCACCTTCAGACGAAAATAAGTCATAAGGTTCTTCGTGTTCTAGACGGTATTGGCCAATTTTTCCAACCGAAAGACATCGTCGATCCTGATTGTAATTTAAGTTGGCATGGAGCTGCGTGAAGATAAATGTGTTCTTCGAAAGAAAAGAAGAATAAAAATGAAGGGTGTAGATTTGTAAAGGACAGCATCACAAAGCTTATAACATCCTATAAACTTTACGGGACTTATTTTGAAATCAATTATGTTGTTTCTTTCTCTTTTATTAAACATTGAATATAGAAAAACTAAAATCCTCACATTCGTCGCTAGGTACAACCGAGGACAGCTGACTACAGTTATAACTAACATACACTTTTATTTGGTAGATACTGTTCCCCCAAAACAAATACCTGAGGAATTAGATCCTGAACAATGTAAACAATGAAGCTGACCTACCTGAAACCCTGATGGAGTGTTCCTACTGTCTCATTTAAAAGTAAATCCCGCATTATTTGGTATTAAATAAACTCCACTATTCTGTTGACTGTGTGTCCATATCCTATTACGTGTCTGTTGATTAGAAACAAAAGATACAACAGCCATGGTATATAAAATAGCTTTTATTGTAAAAATAAATTTGAGGTACATTCACTTTTTTCTAATAATAACGAACTGCTACATCGTTTAGAACCAATGCAAGAATGTAAATGGACTGGCATGCTGGCAGTGTGTGAGCATTAAAGAAGGCTCGAAAACCATTGTGACTCAGTCAAACAGCGACTTCCCATTGCACATATTCTGAGCACATATCATAGGTAACTGAACTACTTTAAGCAGGAACTCTATTAACCCCGAACAACCCTCGCAACATCCTTGCAGTGGACACAGGAGGACGTAGAACTCTGCGAAAAAGAACGCAAGTGGATAAGCAATGAAGATGAGGATGACTAGCCAGACGAGAGACCACAGGCACTTGCACATTGTAATGGAGAATCTGAAATTGAAATAAGATTATAAAATATATTATTAATATCAACGGAGAGAAATATTTTCCATAATCATTATCTATAAATACACTGCTTAGAACCGATAAAGTATTGATATTTCTATATCATAAAATACTCAGTGACAGAAAGATACGAGATATTTCCATTACAGCAACTGATTTCACTAACAATGCATGATGGTGCCTTACAATTTGTTTTAGTCCAAATTACGCCAGATATTCTTTCGAATTTCAAAAGAGCTTTGAATAAACGAATTGACCTTCTAGCACGCTGTGCACAGTCGAGGATTATTATTATTATTATTATTATTATTATTATTATTATTATTATTTTTATTTTTCTTTTTTTTCTTATTATTATTATTGTTTTTTTCTTTTTACTTAAGAAGTGCAAGTACTATATCGCTACTTTTGATGGCCCACAGATTTATCCTCTTCTTTCCTTTTGAATGAGTCATAAATGGAACTTTGATTTAGGCATAGAAACTAAATCCTATTTAAATACTTTTCCACCTTATTTTCCCTTTTATTTAGTTTTACATACAGATAACATTATAACCTTTAGTACACACCGTGGTGTGTACTAAGGGTTGGATAATCCAGAAACTCTAGTGGTCAAACATGATGCCTCCAATAAACAGGATGGTGGTGATCTCATAAACAACTGTGACCATGGGTGAATTCGAACGCAGAACCTGTTAGTTGGAGAGTGAGTAAGCTATCAACTTCAGCAATCAGAGAGTGTTTGCCGGCAGAGAGTATCTTCTTATCAGCAAAAACGACTCTACGATACATCCAGGAACTGGTGCAGGTTTCCGACTTCAGGAATGTGCACCAATCAAGCCTAATAAATAGAAAACTGCTTACATTTGATGGAACACTGCTAGAGGTCTTTTCTTATACATCTAAGTTGGTATTTCTCTTAGTAAAGAGGCTGATTAGGAATTATTTCAATTTCTACTTGTAAAGAAAAGACAAGCGCAACTACATTAAAGAAGATAACATTTGAATGTCATGTGGATGCTAAACTTCATAATTTATGGATACAAGTATTGAACTTATGGTTATAAGCAATGAATTCCGATATTCTTTGCTCAAAAGGCTTCAAGACAATGTAGCAAACAGGATGTCTCAGCTACGTTTTTTTCCTACTGTTCTTACGTACAATAATACATTGTGTTTATAAAGATGCATTACACTGTTTATTTTAGTATTCATTGAATTAACTATATTTGTTTATTTTAGCATGATTTCTATATTCGTTTCCAAGTTCTGAGCTTTATAAATAGCATTGCAAAAACTGAGCAGAAATTATGCCTGTTCGAACACCGTTCTTATCAAATTATCATTCAATATCCTGTTTGCAATATTCCATACTCTTCTGGGATATATTTTGTAGTAGGAATCTAAGCTTGCATTCAGTTTATCCTCAAAGTCAGTCATCAAACTGTCGTGTCACCGCCCTCGCCTCGGTTCTGCCGGAAATAATGTATCAGGTCATCAACAGCCAATTCATTCGCCATCTGGATATCCTCCAATTATTCAGTGACCATCAACACCATTCGCTTGTTCTCACCCCAAAGGAATTTGGATGGTAATTCCGACATAGCCTTGATGACTCTGTAACGGTCTTCGAGTTCAGCCAAAGCGGGTTTTTTTTTTAATGAATCTCAGACAAACTAACAAAATTCCTCCAAAAGCATCAACCAAGGGTAATTTAGGAACTGTTAATGTAAGAAAGAATACCACATACGTTTACCATACGGAAGACCGATTCCCTGTCGCATCCAGGGGTGTACCCTAGATTCCTTGCACTTGTGAATATCCTACTTCAAGCAAACTGGAGGAACTCTGCACTCACAGTCAAGTTAACGTTAAGGTTACCTTCTTCAATAGTCTTCTTCAATGAATGGGTTTGGATGGATAGTAAAATAACTATCCATCCAAACCCATCCATTGAAGAAGACTATCTGTCTCAATGGAAAAACACCGCACTCATCCAAAAATCGATGTAGAAATGCGAGCCTATGCATACCAATATCACATTCCAATCTAACCCCCTAATGATGGATTTTGCTTGTCGTGGAGCGGATGCATATGAAGCCATTCATTCCCTTTTGTCCCATCATTTACGCGTTGTTTGATCGTTGCAGTGCTGCAAACATATATGTAATCATCAAATCAGTTCATCCTGCTGCAACCTCTACGATTTTTGTTTTTCGGAAGTCATTTCAGTCAAATCACAACCACGGAAATCCGAACAACAAACTGTTCTTTATTATATCAGCAACAACAACAACAACAACACTGAGACGAGATTGGTTGTACCGAAAACCTTGCTAGTGGCTTATATCAGAGACGACTGCATATCCATTATAAGGTGCTGCCAGCCAATATTTATTTGCAGGTAAATTTTCTTGTATACAATAAGCATCCTTGTACAAATAGTAATGAGATGGCTCTGAGTTTCGTAGTGTTATCTTTACGAATTTTACAGCCCCTTGCAATGTTTCATAGTGAAATGCACCTACACTAGCACGTGGTTACAGAATTCACATTTCCTGTCCACATTAGAAATACAAGTACATTCAAGGCTTAGCAAAACGTTTGAAAAAAAAAATGAATGATTAATGAATATGTATTCAATATTATCACACCAATATTATAATGTATATTTATAAATACACAGGCTGTCAAAATAGTTTTTGCTAACCCGGACGTAAAATATATAACACAAATAAGCGAATATTATCTGACCACGGATGCGAGGCCCTCGGCTGGCAATGTGCCAAGAAGAGTCAATTCGTGTTGAAGGGAAGAAAGGAATAAAGCGATGCACAAATTCGTTACCAACACGCGAAATCAGGTGCTTTATACGTAAAAGTTTCCCAAACAAAATAGTTATTACTTTAAAAACTAGAATTTTCGTAAAATAAAAGCTAATTTTCCGACGTATAATAATAAACACTCATCCCACGCACTAATTACCCTATTATCGGAATGGATTCGTCTTCTTCTGACATGCGCAGAAGTGTCGATGGATCTCGCATCTGTGGTCGCACAGTATATTATTTCAAGTATAGATTATAAATCAGTACAATTATTCAGCTAACACAATCGATCACAACCATCGATATATGTACCCCTATGTGGTATGAAATTATCGATTAGATGCTACAATATTTTTACACCATTACTTTTACAACTGAGGTGTAATATATTGGTTTTAATTGCTAGATCATTCAAGTCATTCCCACAGATAATAAATCACGAGATATCATAGCTCATCACGCTCAGAAAATAAATGTAATTTTTTTGGTGCTATAGTTGAACTATTTAAATGATTTCACTGAGAATCAGTGAAATTATTTAAATTGATTTCACAGAGGATCATTATTCTTCGAATACCCTAAAAGTTATCTAGACCAGTGCTTCCGAATGTTTTTACAATCCCATGTGTGTCCCCCCCCCCACACACACACTACAATTGCACGATATTGGTAAATATCTAGAAAATCAAATGTTTCAGTTTAAAATGATGTATTTCAATAATTAATACGATCGCCTGTTGTATTGTGGAAGTCCGTCATCAAAGAAACGTTTTTTTTTATAACCTGAGGTACCTCCTGAAACTTTAGGAATTTTGTAAAGAGAGAAGGAGACAAAAAATAATTAATAAATAAAATAGGATAGCAAAACTGCACTTTTCTATGAAACAATACAATTTCGTTAGCAAAACATGAATGTGATGTAGTGTTTCCATGGCAACCGTAAGATGCGCACTTCCAAAATTTTTGCACTGTATTCGAGTTCAGCTTACGCTATATTATTATTTTATTATTTTTTAAAAATTCTTCTAAATAGTTTCTTTATTTAAAAAAAAAAAAAAAAAAAAAGGAATTCCAAGCATGAATAATACACGGCCCACCCGAGGTTCTTATGCGACACATGAGTTGGGAAGCACTAGTTTAGATAAAGCGGAAGTGACCTACAATACTCTTTTGTAGTTTACCTCCCTGTTCGGTTTTTGCTTATAATTTAAGCCAATGTACGATTAGAAAATATGGCAGATTTGCAAGCCGCATCAATCTATACCAACAATGCTAATACGTGCTTTTGTAGACCTACAATAAAGTAGGAGAATTTACTTTTGTCTCATAAAAGAAGAATAACGAAATAAATTAACTAGTATAAATATAAACGAATTACAAACCTCTGGGAGTGTTTCCTTTCATAAGTACAGATTTATTTTTATTCGAACTACCTTTATAATATTGGGTAATTGCTGAACCGCACTACGTTTCCTGAAAGCTGTTTTTAATTCTCTGTTGGGTCATTTATTTCTCACGCATTCATGAGTGCATTAAAGGTATGACAAACCGTAATATATAAGCCACAATTAATTTCAGGCGGCATTAAAATCCAAGGGATTTAACCTATATTTAGCAAAAGCCAGTTATAACTGATTGATTCCCTGATAAGTAATTAAATTTTTTCTGTTTGTTTTTTTTTTAGTCATGTACTACATGGCTGTATTTATGTATAAATTATTTTAAATATTTCAGTATAAATTTAGTGATTAAATTTTAATCATTCGAAGTTAATGTTAACATATTAAGAATTTTCAAAACTAATTTTTAGATTAATGCTTCTGAAAGTTACAATTTCAAAAAAAAAAAATAAAATTCTCTATACCCGTTTATGCAAAATAATAATTATTACAAATTATTACAACTCGTATTAAGAGTGAACAGTATTTTAGAAAGCTTTCTTTGCTTAAAATTTTGCTAAATTCCTAAGCATGTTATCGTAATGAAGCATGGATTTTTTTTTTTTTTTTTTTTTTTAAATGTAATAAAACACGCCTTCGCTTGTTCGACTGACTAAGATGGCGCTTTTAGGTTTCTATAATAACAGTTTCTGCATGCAATGTCATCAAGATCTATTATTAACTTTAATAAAAAAAATAATAAAATAATAGATTCTCTAATTCAACTTTACAATCTGCGAATCACACAGATTTGGAACTTACCATCAGTTCAAAAGATTATAAAAGTTTGTCGCGTTCTAGATGGGATTCAAAAAACTCTTTCCAACTAACACACACACACACACACACACACAAAGAGAGAGAGAGAGAGAGAGAGAAATAGATAATATATGTGTATACTACGCACGCAAAAGTAAAATCGCAAGAGATCGTGAATAGTTCTTTAGACACAGTGGATCTGGATTCCCTGAAATATTTCCCTGATGCTATGGAAACTGCAATAACACTGCGTAGGTAAGTACACGGGACTGAAGAGGACAAGGATGATACTCACCTAGGTTTCCCTATTTAAACTGCCGTTTCCAAAATGTAAAATCTGTGTAATGGATGTTGTCTGAGAAAACAGGTTTGGAATGTATACAAATCAACATTGAGATCATTCTTAGATTTCAGACAGTCAAAGGTATGTTATCGTGGTATTATTTGTATTCTTCGCTGAGCATTTCTTATGTGTTGTTTGGCTTACACTATGCTAACAATGACTAGAATCGGTTTTGGTTATACCGGATAACTCAGTGTGTCTTTCAAAAATAAATGAAGCCGTAAATCCGAGGCGAGCAAAATTAAATTTAAAAAAACTTAAAATAAACAATAAAACTGCGTAATAGAGTAGAGTGCCTAGAGTGCCCTCCTGCGACGAGTCCTTGGACTCTCTGGAGGTGTCACGTAATAATAATAATATACCACTACAAAACTTTTATTTATTTATTTATTTTTGTTTTAAGAAACATCATTTTGTGAGGTTAGGTTAGGTTTTTGCCTCTTGGAAACTCAGGAAATCCAGCGTGGGAAAGCACAGAACAGACTTGTGATTCTACATACCTCATAACAATTCACTTAGAGCGTAGTGCACGTTGTTCTTAATGAAAAAGAGCAGAATTTTTCTGGGTAAACATCATAATATTTACAGTCTTAAAATATTTCAGAGCGCTGTTTCGTTTTTTACACTTACTGATCTCATTTTAAATCATCACTTAGTCTCTCGAAATAGCAAGAATGGCCCCTATTGTAACCAATTAGATTCTAGTAACCCAGAACTTTTTTAAATAAAATAAAAAATAATAAAAATTAGCATATAAAAGTTACTTGGAGTTATCAATTTCATGGCCCTCTTGATTCTGTTCAGCGATCCCCAAAATCCTTCCTTTATTCATTACATTACCAGTAGGTTGGACCTGTTACTTCATTCATATTTAACTGTATATCCTCAACCGATCACGAAATTGTTCCCTTAGGATGCTTTTCAATCTGAAGGAAGAGTATAACTCAGAAAGATGACGAATCTGTGAGTAAGGTAGATGGGAAACACAAGAATTATGTGATCTGAGATAAGAATTTTGTATCGTCACACTTGGGAGACTGTGTGACATGATACGAAATGCTGGAGGATCACTGCAAAGTCGTTTTCGACGAAATACATCTGATAGGTTGCAAAAGTTATTCTGCAACCCATTGCAGAATTGTAAAAATTGAAATGATTAAATATTCATATTACCATCTCGCATTCCCCCGACCCCTTTTAACACTTGGAAATAGTTCTTTCGTCAACGTGAGAATAGCAAATCAATATAAAAACTCTGTTAATTTTTCTGGAGTAAATAAAGTTAAAATTTTTAGTATTTAATTGCTGTTGTGTTTATAATTCTGAATTGCAATTTAAGAATATGCACAGTTATGGACAAAACGTAACGCAGTGCTTTAAAAATTGAGAAATAAACGATTTTTTGTCTGATTTTAAGGCTGTAAAAATGTGATGAGCTTTAAGTCGAGAAAGAAGCCAGTAAAAAAAAAAAAAAACTACTTTAAATTTATTTCGTTAACCAATTTCTTAAATAAAAAAAGTAGATTATCTAATTTTAAAAAGGACATTAATTCTTGCACAGAAAATTTTTCGCTAGAAAAAGTATTTATCATCTTTACTCCTTCCTACAATCGCCCTAATTTTTTTTTTTTTTTTAATTTCCTTAGTCTTACTATAATCATCACCTTCACTGTGTATCCAAGGTGAACGTGTTCGATATATAAAAGTTTTAGTTTATCTTTCAGTGATGTTCGCCAAATTTATAAAATATACTTGGGAAAAATTCTAACTACAGAGAACATCACTTTAGGATTACCGCAACTTTATATTGGATAAACACGTTGTTGTTGAAGCCTGCGTCTCATCTCCTCCTCGTTTGACCTTGAGCGTTTATATGTAACTGGAACAGAAGAAATTATTGAAACGCCATTCCATAAGAATTTTCCAACTGTCAAGTGATTCACTCTCATATCTGTTTTTATCTTCTCATGAACAGATTCAGCCTATCTTCAAAATTATTGAAGTCCGGCTCCCTGTTCCTCTGTGATTATTAGAGGGTTGGCTGTCTTGCGGTTACCATCTCAAATGGCATCAGCTACACGATTCCAATCAGGTATGTTTAAGCAATAGCCGCGTTATTATTTCCTTGAGTGCACAAGAGATACTCCGTATATCGTTAGGTTACAAGTATGTAGGTCTTATTTATCAATACTAGACTCGCCATTGCTAACGTATCTCCATTTAACAATTTTGCTTTACTGGATAAACTTTTGGTATCAGGCTGTCGATAAGAAAGGTGATGCTTTCTCCCTTTTTTTTTTTTTTTTTTTAATATTCCCTGACTTCATCTGAAGTTGCAGCTGAGTTCCTGTTGATAAGTTAGCACTACAACGCGCGACAAGTGGAGAGTGACATTCATGTCTTATCTGACTTAAAGCTTAAATGATATCAGTGACAGCAGCAAATAACGCTCAAACACTTGAAGACAATCTGAGTGTGTCTTGGTTCTATCTTGCGACACGAGGGTTACCACATTGGGTGGGCGAAGTTTAAGTTAGAAAAATAGGCATGATAAAGAGAGCTAATCATGTACTGTTAAAGAGGACTAACCTATTAAAAGGGTCTTCAAAATAACTGTCAATGGATTCGATGTGCAGAATATTAAACGTTTAATAATTCTATAAAAATATACTCATTCCTGAAGTCCTTTTGAATGGACTTTATTGAAAGTTGTCAATTTGTGTTTCCATTGGACCATTTGCAGAAGAACAATCGAAATTGTATGCAGCAACAGTGGCGACCCGTACATAAGCACTGCAACACTGCAGCGCCCCCAAGGAAAAAATTAAATTTTGTTTGTGTTTATAAATAATAAACAATGCTTACAACATTATATAAATGCAATACAACCTGTTAAAGGTTACAGCTTATGTTTCGACATTGAATAGTTAATAATTGGAATTATTCGATTAACGCTTTAGATTACGAAACAAATGCACTGCGATCTAACGCAGTGTCGGAATTATCACGTTCGACCAATTGCAGTCAGACTCGCCAATATTCGTTTGCGCCTTCTCATTGCACGTTACAAGTGATTCCGACACTGCTCGGTTGGGCAATGTATCCTGTGCTTGCACCCGTTATTTCTGTGAGATACGAAACTTTTATTATTGGCGTTTGTTCGTGGCGAGGGTGAAATATTTTTAATAAAGCCATTTTTTAATATGTAAATTAATTTATTAATAAATTGGTTACTGATTAGGAAAAGAAGAATTTTTTTATTTTATTTTGTATATGCCCACTTAAAATTTTCACCGGCCGCCACTGTGCAGCAATAAAAAATCTTATTGAATACCTTAAACGTTTCACAGAAATCATGACAGTTTTCGCAAAAACAAACAAAATATCGAAAATCGAAACCAACAATTTCAAGCTGTATTTGTACATAAACAATTGCAAGAATGCTAATCCTATTTGTATGTTTGGTCATCTGCATACGTAGTACAATAATTTTCTTGCCTAAACTGTTTTAAAATTCTAAAAATTACCGAGCAACAACATGCATTCTGATGGACGGAATAAACAAGTCCTGTAGGTGTTTTTGCATTTCAATTGCTTTATGTTTTTAAGTACATCTTCTATAACTGATCACTTGCTCAATGATGTAATATTCTTCTTCTTCTGATTTACGCTCACGCGCAGACCGTGTAGGCATTCAAAACCGAAATAGGTTGTTTAATCCTCATTCCAAGAATGTCTTATGTTTGTAGATGTGTGTTCACGGGCTGGTTTGCCTGTTCTAAGGGAGAAAAAACCTGAGTGTGTGGGTGAAAACACCCTCTACCTCCACATAAGACCGGCTAACTCACCTTTAGTCAAAAGAGACCAGATAGAGGTTCCTTATGTCACGGACGGGAATCGAACCCAGGTCTTTCCGACCAAAGGGCTTCGTCTATACCGACTGAGCTACGGAGGCTCTTGAACGTAATATAGACAGTATTTATTGTTATTATGTAACATGCAATTTGGATTCGTTTCGAATCATTGTTTTGCAAGCCTGCATAGTCTTCTGGCAAAATTCCTGGTTCCAAAGCCCTAGAAAAAGTTTCTCTATTTGCTGAATAGAGGAACTTTTTTTTGTGTGTGTTTTCAGTTCGGAGTTTAGGATTTTTTTAGGAAAGCAGGAATTTTCTTTCCTTCCTGAAACTTGGGTTTGTGCAAAATTCCACTCAAAAATATTGTCCACAGAACTCTCACTATCTCAGACAATAATATGCTAGTTAAGATTTAGGAAACCGTAAACCCAATAAAGTGGGATAGCGGTAGTTGTCTGCTGTATTCTGTGCCCGATGGCTTCGGCTTGGCGATCACGACTGCCCACCGATTTCCAAAAGTCAGATAGTTAAAGAAGCTCCACCTACTCTCTTTGGATGAGTAAAAAAATAAATAAATAAAGCCAGGAGAAACTTTTCAAAATCGTCTTGCCATTGAAAATGATCCTATTGGAAGCAAAATAAGTTGATAATTTTAGTAAATATCATAGCTATTTCATTAAATTCCATCTAACCAGTGCAGTTATTACTATGCATCATTTCAAATCATTCTGTCATTAAAAGTGAACCGATTTTAATTAAAATCAAGATGCGATGAATTTTAGCATAAATTACAGATACCAAATTTCAATAAAATCTTCCCCACCAAATATGGACGGACAGACAAAATGAATCTAACGCATTTTGTGGGTGGAAAAAAAAAAAAAAAAAAAAAAAAAAAACCAGTTTCCGACTTTTCTAAATTGTAAATTGTAGAATTTACAACATATTAATTTTAAAATGCGCTAAACAACAATAATTTCATGAAAACAGCATCGATCATAAGATATGATCATCAACATCATTATATATTGATTAATACTTTCAATTATATATTTTATAAAATTAACGAGATGCATCATTTGATTACAAACTCTTTAATTAATGAAGATTTTTAGTTTTCATTTCGACTTACTGAGCGGATAACATTTTTAATTTTTTACAGTCATTATTTTTTTTTTTAAATCTCGATCTTTCCTTTCACTTTTAAATAAGTTCATTTCTGTTAGTACCGAAGCATTTTTTATAATTGGAACTTAAATCTGGATATTATAATCGAAAAAGTTTAAAATTATATTTTTTAAATACAGTTACATATAAAATTTGATTTAAAACACTAAAACATGAAACCATGTGAAGAAAATAAAAAAAATATATATTTACGTATTTATTTAGCATCATATATTTAGCATATGATGTCATGATATTAACAGAGTGGCATATGACTACTGAATATCAGTATCACTCCCATGATCTCAGAAATATAGATAGAAAAATAAACTATATACATATACAGATAAATTAATAGTATTTAAAAAATAACACGTTTTTTGTTATACACATTATGTTATGCTGCAAAGTGACCCAAATCAAAATATTTTTGTGCTTTTGTTTATAAAAATAGTAAAAAAATAATATAAATAACAAGAAACACTGAACTATGGAGTCAAACAGGTATCGTTCCACCAACTTCACGATCTTTCATGTACATAGTCTTCCTGTTAAAAAAAAAAAAAAAGAGGAAAATGAAACCATAGTCCAAAGAAAGGGGTCAAACACGTTACTTTCCTTATTAATATTACTTCCACAGCGCTGTAAAATTTTACTGAACTTACTTGATATAACGTAGGAATAGAAACTTTTGTCGACTTTCTGTTATTCACTTTCTGTGAATTCTTTTACACACACACGCACACACACACAGTATTGCACTAGAGAATGATGCTGTACGGTTCACTGGTTTCACATAAATTAGGCGACACCCATATGCCCACGTAATGACAGAACAGCCCTGATTGGCTAAAGTGTGTTTACGATGATAAAAGCAGACACAGGTTGCACAGATAAATAACAATATATAGTGCAGCCGTTATGCACTTGCCGACGTAGTTCTAATACATATCAAAAATGGCATAATAGCAGAAATGCGTTAAAGGACTTCTTGTTGACGTCTACCGCACTGGTAGCTGTCAAAATCTTACCGTTACCTATGATGTTATCATTCCATAGTAACATATACTTAAATTGCAGGACACAAAGGGGCACAGGAGGGGGCGATGCTCAATACTCCTTTTTAGAAATACAAGGTGTGTCTTGATTTTGCTTTGCATTATACATGTACTTGAAGTAGCACTATTTGATACTTTGCAACACTACACCCTTATTTATCTATGTTTCACTCCGGGAACACATACAATTTTTGTAGTATATTTTATCAAATATATATTTATTTATTTTTCGCTTATAACACAGAAACACGCTTCGAAGATAACAGATTTCTAGACAAATTAAGCATACGTACGAAAACAAATCATTCGAGATTGAATGGCATATAAAGAAATTGGCGTTATTATTTGGATTTCAAAATCTCGAGCCTTTTTTTTTAATAAATGTTTGGTATCGCACAGATTTTATTTTATTTTTATTTTATTTTATTTTATTTTTTTTTTTATTTACCAGATTCCAATATCCCATCGCGTAATTTGTATATTGCAGTTCAAAAGTACGTCAATATTATTTATGCTTTATAAAATATAAATATCAGCAATAAGAAACGAGCATCCCATTTTTATATAAAATTTCTTGTTAAAACATAACTTATTAATGCTAACACTTGATAACTGCAATTATAAATCTAGAATATTAACGCTACATTTATGAGAAATATTGGGAACGTCGCCACAGTATGTTAATGTACACAACACGATTATGCATATGGTAAAAGTCGATTTATTTTTTCGTATTGTTCGTTTGCTTGCTTGCCTTAATATTTGAGTGCTGAAAAACAGATATTTAAAATTGTGACTGCACGCTTTGCTTTACATAGTATACAGAATGTGTATTCTATCAATGTAATCACCACCAGTTGTCTGTGTCTGTCTGCAAAGATATTGTTTATGAGTTAACAAATAACATATTCTGATCAACCAAAGAGTAAAACTTGTTTAAAAAGCATTTAAAATATTTTCTTTAAAAATGACAGTGCAACAAGAGTGTTTGTTTTTAATAATGATAATCGGTACATTATATGAGCGGAACACGTAGGATTTTCCTAATTAAATGATATGGTTTTATTATTATTTTGTAAATATTAATAATACGTTTTGTGTTATTAATTGCCACTATGTCATGAACTAGTAAAAAAAATTCAACAAAACAAAGAAATATGCCAAAATAACAATGCATAGATAAATTAAAGCTGCATAACTTCGAAAGGTCACTCCTGAATTTGATGTCGGTATGCATACTCGTAGAACCAAAGGCAATTATATAACGAGCAAACAAAGCCACTTTTTCTACAGTTAATTATTGTTCATTTTAATATTAAAGCTATAAGTCTTATTCAACTAAAGATTAGTTAGTCTGCCTATATATATATATATATATATATATATATATATATATATATATATATATATATATATATATATATATATATATATTTTTTTTTTTTTTTAAATATATATAAAAGATATATTTAAAAAAGATACTACTAGTTTACTAGTTTCGTTACAAGAACATCATCAGGTATCATACTCAAAGAAATATATAAAAAATTACAGAGACTTAAAATTGTATTAACAGAACAAGTGAAAAACAGTAGCATGTTTGAAAAAATGCAAGTATGAGTTCCATACAAACGAATACTACGCGCTGTCGCGAGTGCGTGAGTACTGAACAGAAGCAACGTGTGCGTTCGAGAGATTGTAACTCAGGCTGTTGTTGATATGAGAGGAATCTAGAGAAATTTCTCTTGATTCAACAATCTTTCTTTCGAGTTCATCGTAGCACACATGGATATTAGCAGTTTGAGTCCAGTTTACAATGTGCTGGCGGCCTTCGTCTGAGTTAGCAGAAAAGAGAACGTGGCTAGAGAGAGCGCTAGCTCTAGTCCTGTTATAGGAGATATCTCTACGGTGTCCATCCAAACGTAGAAGGATGGATTTGGCAGTCTGTCCATAATAAGGCTTTCCGCAATCACACAAAATCTTGTAGACTCCTGGAAACTGAGTAGGAAGATGTTTCTGTTTATGTTTGCAAAGTAATGAACGAAGTTTTGGAAGCGTAGTGTAGCACGTTTTGAAGTTAAATTTCTTGAGAATCTTTGCCAGTTTTGGTGAAAGAGAGCTGATGTAAGGCAAGGAGATGAAGGCTCTTGGGGGAGGGGGGATCTTCAGCAGTAGTTGAGTGCCTGGGGGAAAGAAATTTGTCAATCTTCTTTGGAGAGAAGCCATTGTTAATAAACGTTATTTTAAGAAAACTGAGTTCATTTATAATTTCTGTTTCTTCGGTAAGTAATGATTTGGCTCGGTGGGCTAAAGTGGAAATAATACCACATTTTTGTGGAGGATAATGATGGGAGGAAGCATGAAGGTATCTGTCAGTATGAGTAGGCTTTCTAAAAATTGAGATTTTAATGTTCTCAGCACATCTGGTAAGTTTGAGGTCTAAAAAGGGAAGACAGTCATCCGATTCCAGTTCGAGGGTGAAAGAGATTTTTTCGTGGCACTTGTTTAGGTGGTCTAAAAATAAACAGAGGTTATTGACGCCGTTTTCCCAGATGAGGAAAATATCATCAATATATCGGTACCAGACTTTTGGTTTAAAGTGAAAGGAGTTAATAGCTTTTCCTTCAAATTCGTTGAGAAATATATCCGCAAGAATCGGAGAGAGTGGGCTGCCCATAGCCAGACCTGCGTTTTGTAAGTAGATCTTGTTATCATATTTGAAGTATCCTTTTATCCAAACAGATTTAATGGCAAGTTTTGATATTGTTTCTCTCTTTACAAATGTTCCTGCTCAAGAAGTCCTCGATCTTCTCAAGAATAAATTATCAAAAAAACTCTTTGCTCTTCTCTCCCATTGCATAAAGTCAGGATACTTCAAATATGATAACAAGATCTACTTACAAAACGCAGGTCTGGCTATGGGCAGCCCACTCTCTCCGATTCTTGCGGATATATTTCTCAACGAATTTGAGAAAGCTAGCGCTCTCTCTAGCCACGTTCTCTTTTCTGCTAACTCAGACGAAGGCCGCCAGCACATTGTAAACTGGACTCAAACTGCTAATATCCATGTGTGCTACGATGAACTCGAAAGAAAGATTGTTGAATCAAGAGAAATTTCTCTAGATTCCTCTCATATCAACAACAGCCTGAGTTACAATCTCTCGAACGCACACGTTGCTTCTGTTCAGTACTCACGCACTCGCGACAGCGCGTAGTATTCGTTTGTATGGAACTCATACTTGCATTTTTTCAAACATGCTACTGTTTTTCACTTGTTCTGTTAATACAATTTTAAGTCTCTGTAATTTTTTATATGTTTCTTTGAGTATGATACCTGATGATGTTCTTGTAACGAAACTAGTAAACTAGTAGTATCTTGTTAAATATATCTTGCCATCTTTTCTCTCGGTAATAGTCATTAAACTTATTTTATATATATATATATATATATATATATATATATATATATATATATATATATATATATATATATATATATATATATATATATATATATATATATATATATATATATATATATATATTTGTGTGTTGACGTTAGAGAATATTTTTCTTTTTATTTTAAAACCGGCAACCTAACAATTTTTTTTTTTTTTTTTACAATTGATAAATGTACTGTGGTAACGCCTCATCCGTGTAATAATAATAATAATTCCAAGTCGAGATGGGAAAAACATGACTTACAACAACTTCGCGCCGTTACATTTTTCTTATTTTGTCAAATAGCCAAATTTTCCTATGCCCCCCGCACTTAGACATACATATAAATAAAATATTTATAGTACAATTCACAAACCTCAAGTTTATTATGTTAATATTCTTGCAAAAAGTCGAAGGAAAATGGTGAAACCGTACACCTCACAAACCTTAGCAGGCATGCAGCCTTGCACTCCAAAACATTCGGCTTAAAGCACTGAGGGAGACTTTTTTTTGTAACTGTTGTTAATACGCTGCGTGAGGTTGAAGTCATTGGATACAGGACGCTTGTGTTCGTTAGTCATGTACTGTTACACAATTCGAGTCACTCAATGACAAAGCGAATTGCCAAATGTAAGCTTAATATAATGCTGTATAAAATTTTCTCGATGAGTCTTAATATCTGGGGGGAAAAAAGTGCAAGAGTTAATTAAATTCTATAGTCTTTTTACAAAATGCGTTATACTGGCAGCCCATGGACTCAGCCTACCAACAAATTATCAATAGTTTGCTGTTAAAAACAGACAAAACGTCTTTTTAATATAAAACGACGGTATATGGGGGCATATATAAATACCATAATCTCATTCATAATAAAACAGAAGTCCCTCAGATAAAAGGAAAATTTTACTGTAATAATTATACAAATAATTATAAAAATAATACTGTAGTTATGATAAAAATATGCGAAACTTCAGTCGCTGATAGCATTGTTTATTCTGTTAGGAATTTAAGATCATGTTTTAATTCTTACTTTTACTACTACTACTACTACTACTAATAATAATAATAATAACGGAGGTGCTTACAGACACTTAACACCCACGACCTTCCCGCATTAGCTTTCATAACCATAATTTTTGGATAATGATGGCTAGTCTTATGCCTGAGTGAAAACGCAAGTTTCCATGAGACAAAAAGCACTCCATTCCAGTATGAAACCGACTAATTTACCTTAAAATTAGTATTAATTTCTTTAGTAATAATTGCTTCCAATTCCCTGTTTGCTTATCTTAATGACTGAAGAATCCTAGTTTTTCAGGTAGGAAAAACTCTTCCTACCTGAAAAACTAGCCTACCTGAGAAACTTCCTACCTGAGACCATCCAACTCATCCTCAAATGAGAAGTCCTCTTTTATGCTTGACATTATCTTTTATGGCTTCCAATTCCTGCTTTGCAGGAATAAACCCGAGTTTCCGAGAGATAAACCCTTCCACTACCGTATAAGACTAGCTTACTCACCTTCAAATGAAAAAAAGAGCTCTCTTTTTCATGCATGATACTAAGTTTTTTTCATTAGTAATTGATTCCATTTTTTCCTAAGGTTCTTCATATCTAGACGGTATTCGAACCAAAGGACCTCGTCGAAACCGACTGAGCTACGGAGGCGCTCGTTTTAGTTCAGATTTCAAAAACGAAATTATGCAACAAACGTCCCAAATGTCTTACATATAACGAAAAACGCTGGACTACTGTGAAAATACTCATCCAAAGAAAGAAAAAAAAATCCATTTAATAAAAATAATGAAAACAACTATTACTAAAGAAATTAATATCGCGCATGAAAGAGAGAGATAGAGAATTTTGGAAACGAATTATATAAGAGCTGCTTATATAATTCGTTGTCTTACATCGTCAAAACTACTACACCAGCACGCTGAAGACATTAAGGATCTTTAATCACAATTCAGCGTATAAATGGAACGTACAATATATAAACCAGGAAAACTCATGTCTTTTAAGCGCAAAGTGAGTTGAATATAAAACAGTGCACAATGAGGTCGGTAAGATAAACTCAAAACTCAAAGTGGATCTGCAAGCAGAGAAGGTAATTTTACAAATGCGAACGGTTTTTTTTTTTTTTAACACGTTAATGTTATAAGTGAGAGTCCTTAAAAGCCTCTACATTTCACGTAGGCGATAATTATATTTAAAAAAAAAAAAAAAGTGTGCGCGTTATGAAAAGAGAGGAAGTGACCACCCTGGGATAACACCGTAAATAATTTAACCATGAGTAGGAAGCGACAAAGCCACAAATATTTTCAAATGAATGTCTTCTTGACCTAATTATCAATGTAATTAAGACATTAAACAGTACCAGGAAGTTTAAAAAGTCCCGAAAACAAAAAAAAAAAAAAAAAAGGGAAATGCAATAATAACTAATTATTAAAACATTAAAAAATATATATATATTTAGCATCTTCTTTTGAAGGTTTTACTTTATTTTCTGTAAAATAGAACAGAGGGCGCTGTTTTTCACATAACCATTAAAGCGTATTGAGCATTCTTGGATAATATTATCAGCGTGCACTCATTCTCCTTAATAAAGCGTTTAAATTTCTATAATTAGCAGAGAAAGAAAGAAAAAAAGTTATTTAATGTTGCTAAGATAACTTAGATTTTTATTTAATGTTATGCTGATGTTGTCTACTAAATTATAATTTACCTGGATTAGCTCCGAAATACCTAAAATGCAAAATACACTAAATAATCGATTAACTGACTTTAATTGAAACAAGAGGTGATTAGATATTAGAAAATCGCAATTTAAAAATAAAAATGCAATAAAATGAAATCTCTTCAGTGTGCTGAAGCCTAATTTTTATTTTAAAAAAGGTAATACCGTGTATTATCAGTTATGAGCATTAAAGTTAGGCTAACAGACTATTTTTATTGAAAGTAAAATCAACTGGTCGCCTCAACTACGTGCAAAACTTTTTTTTTAGGAGTATTCCCTAATTTTGTCCACTCAATATATCATCAAAGTTTTCAGAAACACCAGAGAAAGAAAAGGGAAGAAACAAGATAAGAACGTAATGTGTCAAGGAAATATTGCGCGATAAGCTTCTATGATCTCTGAACAAACACTTTAGAAGTACTTTGTTCCAATGAAATCATATTTTTTATACTGGAAATCTTGAAAAATAAAAGGTTATCTTTAAGTGAAAGAGGTGAGAGTAATTGTATGCTACATCTTGGCCAAAAGCTTTGCAAAATATTAAAATGCTCACTTGTTAAAATTAGACAAGTTACTTATATATATATATATATATTGTTATAAAATTTAGGACAAACATTTATTCCAGTAACTAAATACGCATTAAATAATTGCACGAAACTGTATCTGACCTAATGTAGTGATACGACAGTATATTGGAAAATAATCATTTTATGATAATCTCATTCACGAAAGGATGAAAACTCGTTTTTAATATAAATTCCCATTCTAAAGCTGTCTCCTATCCAGGAGGTTAACTAACATGATGTGACTCATGGTTAACTACGGGCGTAACGAGGACCCTATCTCTTCCACATATTGTCGTAAGTATTCATGGGTAAATCCGTGTGTACAGGGCCGATTTGCCTGTTCTGAGGGACGAAAATATCGAGTTTCTGGGTGAAAAAAAAAAAAAAAACCAACTTTCGTATGAGACCGGCTAACTCACCTTTAGTTGAAAGAGACCAGATAAAGATCTCTCACGTCATAGACGGGAATCGAATCCAGGTCTTTCCAACCAAAGGAGGCTTCGTCTATACGGACCGAGCTACGGAGGCTCTTAATATAAATTATGGACAGAAAGTTTTACATAAAGAACATGCTCACACTCTATTTTGTGCTTAATTGCATGCAGAAAACAACTGATATAATTCCGTGATGGAGTCTGTTAGAAGTAGATCACGTTATGCTTATACATTCAGTCAATCTTGTGTTTTCACGTCTGCCGATGGATAGGAAGTCTTTTGTCTTTCTTAGCCAAAAAGAAATGTGGTCCCAGATTGTGGAAATAAATACAAAGTAGGGTAAAGCTATCTCCCAGTTGTTGCTATCACGTGCAATAGAAATAGTTCTCATGATCATGAATAATTGCACGAAATGCAATGGTTCCAGCGATCTTTCCACCTTCTGAAGCAAAATGCAAAGGCCTTCTTTATGGATGACATTCAATTCATGGTAATTCTTTTTTTTAAAAAAAAAAAAAATTGAATCGACTGTGTTAAATTCGCTTCTCTTAAAGGGATCTTTTTCTTTAAAAATAAGAAGTGCGGTTCATCTTATGCACTCTGAAAACGTTATTGACATTACTATAAACCACTTATTTTAATTTATATTATTTATTTTACTATTTTATTCTTTGTGGTTCTTTCGTAATAATCTTCGAAATTCTGCTGATATTTACCGCATTTCCAAATAATACGAAAAATACCTCGATTTTCTTAACTTTATTTTTTTGATTTGTCATGTTGTTTGTAAGCAATGTGAATTGTCGACTGGGCCCATCTAAAATTCACGAGCGTGCTGTTGTCCACTACTGGTTTCTCGTATTTCATAAGTCATTTCTCCACTCCTATTTTATTTGTTTCAGACAAAATGTAATCTACAGACAAATATGTAGGCAGCTAAATACATATCGGCAAAAGCAGTGTCAAAACGAACACACTACAAATATAAATGTATACCAGTGTATCTTCGTCAGTCGAGGACAGAGTTAATTCCAAAGAAGATGCATCTGCATACACCCTCTGATTACCGTCCAATTACAGTTACTCCAGTTCTCCTATATTTTTTTCGTAAGACGTTAACTAAATGTTTTCAGCCAATCATCCAGCTTGATTTGGGGCTGTGCTAAGAACGTCATTTTCAAAAGAGAACATCATGATATCGTCGTCATCTCTCCAAATCCGTGACAGCATGCAAAGTCATGCCCTGTAGGGTAAAACTCAAGTTTTCAATTTAATTGCTTATCCCTACAGGAGGGGAGAGAAAGCATACTTTGTTACATTGAAGTTTAGGCCTCTCAGACTTGGAAAAAGTCTATCGCTTGGTTGAGGAGTTTTGCACGTCCTTTTGGTTGGGAAGCGGACATGCTATCCATTCGGCCAACCAAAGGGATGTGAGTTCGGAATGTGAATAGTGTCACCCTTTAAATTATACTTCGAACGCTGTCAGTTCCGAAACGTCTAGAAGCTTTCCTCGCCTATGTTTCGGAGATTTATTACACAAACTCTCTCTCACCACCTGGGCTGAAGATTAACATTCATCCCAGCAATTAGGGGCGGCGTACACCAAGGAGTCCCCCCCTCTGTCTAATGTTTTTTCAACTGTGTCATTAATGAATTTGTTTCTTCATTTTTTTTTAAAGACAAGCCTTATAAACTCAAGGAGCTATACATGCTCTTTCGGTGTAGGCTTTAACAAACATTCATGTCCAAGGCGGGATTCGAACCCACAACTTGTTGGTTGTGAAGCGGGCATGCTATCCATTCGGCCAGCCAAGCCGGTATTTAGGGAGTGGATACAAAAAAAGACTTCTCTGTCTCCTTTTTTTTTTTTTTTTTATTGTGTCAATGATGAGTTTGTCTTTCTGGCCATATTGGCCAGACTATAACATTCACCGATGATCTTACAACCTCTAAAGAGGACGTGCAAAACTCCTCAACCAAGCGATAGACTTTTTTCAAGTCTGAGAAGCCTAAACATCAATGTAACACAAAGTATGTTTTCTCTCTCCTCCTGTAGTGATAAGCAATTAAATTGAAAACTTGAGTTTTATCCAACACAACATGACCTTGCATGCTGTCACAGATTTGGAGAGGTGATGACGATATCATGATGTTCTCTTTTCTACAATAAGGCTGCATACCATTCCCCATCCATTCTAAGATTTTTTCTTTTTTCCAAAAGTTCTTCCACACCTTACCTTCTTCCTCCTACACCTTACTATAGGCCAGGTCTCTCGCTCGCTCAGCACTGTCCCTAATGGATGTAGCCGTTCGCTTGCTGGGTTGCATCTTCCTTATGAAGCGTCGTTAACATTTTTTCATGCCACCGTAAATAAACTATTGAGGTCTTAGTCCCAACAATAAAAATATTGTTGGGACTAAGAGACGTCTTCTGACTCTACTTGGACATAACATCTAGCAGAATAGTGCGAAGGTATAGAAAATTGCATCTCTTCGTCAGTGGGATTCACATTAAAAAAATAAATAAAAGCAGCTGGAAATACGGCATCAGAAACCGCATCATGTTGAACACACTTCAAAATCTTAGTTGAATTAAAAGTTCCGTGGAGGTCGAACGCATAATTCCATAATTACGATGAAGTTTTATTCTGGAAAACTACTGCAGTGCTTCACGCTATAGCCCCACTCCAATAATTCAACAGTGATTTCCATAGAAACCAAATAATTTAGGGAGATTTCTCTCGGCTGCAAGATAATTTTGTTTCCTTTCATCTTCATAACGTTAGACCTGCAGAAGCAAGTGCAAGCATTATAGGTTCGATTACAGGAACTTTTTCTATATTATCTTCAGCACATTCACCCTGCTAGCAGTTTTAAATGCGGAAACTGGCTCAAATCCTCATTTTCTGAGAGGTAAACAGTTTTAACTCCATCTTGAATGCATTGATTTCATTTACTAAGCTAGGAAATAATTTATTCTTGTTCTGCAGTTTTTCAAATTTAGATCATTGAGATGGCTGGTAACAACTAAAAATGCTAAATCAGACAGCCAATTGTTATCACATAAAAGGGTTCTTTCCTCAGGCAGCTCTTTCTCTTCTAGAAAATTATGAACAGCATTTTTCGGTATCTAAAATCTACCCAGAACCTGTCCTCTAGAAAGCCAGCGTGCCTTACAATTAAGAAAACGTGATCGCGATATTCCAAATCTAACATTTCACAATATTCTCTGAATTTTCTTCTGTTTAATCCTCTTGCTCTAATTTTATTCCTACATTTCACAGCCGATAACATAACATGATGCAAATGTAACGTTTTTCCACACAGTGACTCTTGATGTATAATGCAGTGATATTTCAGTTAAAGGACGACAGAAAAAGTTTCCAAGTAAAGTTGTAGTCCCAGTGGCTTTACCTATCATTGACAACGCTCCGTAATTACAAACATTGATGAGTTTACTAGAATCTTACTGTAGATTTTATAGGCAAGATTTCACTTTCTCAAATATGTCTGATCCTCTTGTTTTTCCATGAAGCGATTCAAGACCGATAAGTTCTTCAAAAACCTTAAAATTATCATAAATTGCTATTATAAAAATGCGTAACTGGGCTACATCACATATGTCAGCAGATACGTCTGAAGCTAAAGAAAAGAAAGTACAAGCACGGACAAGGGGTCTTTCAGTTGCTCAGATACATCATCAGAGTTCTTCGGTGCGTCTTGTAACTGTTTGCTTTGACAGAGCAAGTTTGTCTACTTTCCTTTCAATATTTTTATCACCAAAACATCTTGCAAATATTTGGAGACAAGGTTTAACAATTTATTCTCCATCAGAGAAAGACTTCTGTTTTTTTTTTTTTTTTCCAACGCTAAAGCAATTTCGTAGGACGCTTCTGTAATCGCCAAACTTCCATTAACTTCTTTTAACAAACATATTTCGTCTTCTTCTGATTGCTTCCTTTTTCTTAATCACATATTCTCACTGTAACTCAGACCCAAGCACGAGTTTCAGTTTTCCCTTCTATTTCAGTCTTATGTCGTGTTTTATAGTGTCTATTAAGATCACGTCTTTTATTATGTGAGAAAGTGTTTTCAGAAACAAATAAAAACTCATTGAATTCACGCTTACTATCACTTTCTGTTTTTCTTTTGCGCTGTGATGAGTAACTGAATGTAAAAACAAGGCTTAATTTTCAAAAAAATACAAAACTGCAAATGTTCACAAAAGACGAACAAAGCGCAACTCTGTAGCGCTTAAGTATTAGTTGTAAACCGACTGACATGAACCTGCGACGCACCGTTATTGCTAACACTTGGCGCCTCAGGATCAAACAAGTGAATGTGCAAAAGATGTGCACGCAACAATAAAATCGCTAAAAATAATAACTATGTTTTAGCTTTTTTTTCTACAAATCGGTTTTTGGTTAATACTTTTTGGATAAATAGGCTTACTTTTTTATCATTATCACTGGGATCCAATGCACCACTTTTGGCGCATGCGCCATAGGTTGGTCATCTCTGCTTTAAGCTGACGTGTTACAACAACACTACTTTAAGGAAAAAAAATTATTTGTTTTCTATTTTTATTAATTTTTAAGTATTTTCTACATAGTCTGGAAATCCTACTTCTAGAGTAGGATTTGATTTCTAGAATTTGATTTCTAGAATCAAACATGAAACTTTATCAAGCAGAGGCCTGTGTAGTTCAGTGGAAGTGGTTCATCCAGTCAGCGACTGAAGGAACCTTTTCTAAGACTTTCTTCGACCGGTTCCAGAGTTAACCGATCTCTGGCACGGCAAGCGGGTTTTTCCTCACGGAAACTCTGTTTTTTGGTCCCGTAAACTCAAAAAATCGACAGTAGTACCCACATTATTTCAGACAGTAACATATCTTGTTAGGGTTAGGTACCAAGAGGTGGCAGCACTCGTTTGCCAGCCTCTTCATCGGTGGCTGCTATAACTGGTGATAGACATGGGTTATCTATCTCTGATTGGCTACCGGTGGAGATTGAACTGCCCACTGTCTCCAAAAGCTAGATAGGATATAAAGGCCTTGCCTACTCCCTATAAAGGAATAAAAGGCGTTAGGCTGATTTATTTTTATTTTATATAACTTTATCAAGCCACCACAGGCCTCCAAGCTACAAGCATAGATACCTGCAGCGAGATTCGAACCAACCTGTTGGTAGGAGAGCGGATACGCTAACCACTCCGAAACCAGATCAGCATAATGGTCCTTAGCGATCTGCTTAGTCACTGTGTTTGTACCGACGATGTAAGTGTTAATATTATCTGTTAAATATCTAAAAAAAATTCATCTTCATCCAGAAGAACACTAGACTGGCTATTTCAAGATTAAATTGACGGACGAAAGACAACGACGATGTCACACTTTCTTAAATTAGGTTGTACTTTTTTTCTTTTCTTTTTTTTAACCTTTAAACTTAGAAACATGAAGTATTATCTTATTCTTGAAAGAATCGTGTTTTGTTTTGTTTTTTTCGTTACATTTACCCCCCCCCCCCCACCTTCTGTACTGCTTTGTAAAGTAAAATTACTAGTTCGAAAATAACATTTTCAACGTTAAACGGTTTTCCTTGTTGTAATCAGCCATGCTGACCAACGATCAGAGGCGTTGATGGGGTGGGGAAGATACACTATTTCCTAATTGGCTTATGGAAATGATAATTGCGATATACATCTCATAGTCCCTTACAAATAATCCATATCTCCCACTTATATTTATACTAGTTCTGTTAATTTTCTAGAAAATAGAAGTTTACCACAGAAAAGGTAGGCATTCGGTCTAACGATCATATTAACAGCCAGAAGATCAGTATAATATTAACGAGGGTTGTAAGGGGGGGTAATACTCATCATTTCACTTCATTTCTTTAAAACATCAACTATCATCATCATCTACGATAATCGTAAGTCACGTGTTACATATCTAGTTAGATGCCAAGGCCAAACATTGCAAAGTAAATAAGTAAGTAAGTAATAAATAATAGCTCTTCCCAAGAGAAATTGAAACAATTAACTAGTGCTTTTCAAGGTAGCACCGAGCGACCTGAAATAACCAGTGGGGGCACTTTTTTAATACAAAGTGCTGGCACATAAAGATGACACTGTACAGACATCATCATATCAAGTTATACGTAATTTATCTCCCACTCACACCAAGCTTAAACATCACACGCTGGGTTATTTTAAGATCTCCAACAAAAACAACAAATAATCTGAAGGTCATAAAGGATAGCTTCTTTAAACTGTACGTATTCAGTAAAAATAAATAAAAACAATAATGCTGGTAAATTTATATAAAGATCTCAAATACCACTGCAAAAATACGTGCAATCAAAGCAACTCTATTATACTGCAAACAGCTGGGTGAAACGGACAAAGTGACGCTAATAGCTACTTAACTGTGTTAAGTAGAATAAAATAGGCCCAATAATGAGAGAAGAGAATGAAAATTCGACTTCTGAATAATCAGCATTTCAATATTAGCCTTTAATGAATGCATTTCTCGATTATACAGACATCATGTCAAGTTATTATTATTATTATTATTATTATTATTATTATTATTGTTCCGGAAAACTCCAAGGAGTCGACAGACTCATCGAGGGATGCCCTAACATCATGTCTGGAAAAACTATTCAACATTCACACAGTATCTATCATATCTTGCCTTGAACTCATTCACGGTCGTAGCACCCACAACAGACTTTGGAAGCTTATTCCACTCATTCACCACTCTCCAAGTAAAAAACCTAGCTCTAACACCCTTGTCAACCACGCTCTTGCCCAGCTTTCATGCATGGCCCCCTAGTCCTCCCACCACCAGTCATAAAGTTCTACATAATTTATCTCACATTGGCATATTTCACTGTCAGAATCTTTGAAATATTCCAAGCTTAGTGGAGTAAGCAAGGCCGTGTAAGATTGTGCAATTGCAGCATAAAATACCCACCATTAATTGCAGTGGATATCATTAGACGATAGAAAAACAAAAATAAACCATGAAATAGTCAAAAAAGGCAAAATAAATCAGGAAGAAATTAGAAAATGCTGAAATGGAATGTGTGTTTCTAGAATTGTGAAATTGGAGCCAATATGACACTTAAGTCTCCAAGAAGGATGACCTCACTATTGAGGTTATTTCCGAATTTAGGGACACAAAACACACGTGTTGAAATGATTATTTTACTTATTATTAATAAAATAACAATTTGACGTTTCGTCCCTGTATTGAGGTCATCATCAAAAGGATACATGTATATAGAGAACCAGCTACATGCTCTTGCACTCTGTACTGGTAAATTAAATCTACGCTGTTAATTAATCTTTTTCTTAGCCTGACCTCCAGCGATAATTAAATAAAATAAAATAAAAGTTGAGAAAAATAAATAAATAAATAAAAAACTACAATAAACTCTGCTAAAGTCCTCATGTACTACGATTTTTCTGGATTTGTACAGTTTCGATTGTTATACAATGATTTTCTTCAGGCCTTGTACAGTTCAAGTTGCTATGGAATGTTTAAAAAAAAAAAAAAAAAACACTTCACCAAGTCTTCTTGTATTGGGATTTTTCTTTGGCCTTGTTGTGGTTGCTATTAAGGTTGCAGATGGGTCCTCCACATTCTTGGAATGGTTAGGCCATCATTTTTGTTCAGCTTTGGATTATGCTTGAGCATTTCACATGCTTCTTTGAATTTCCTCTCGAACCAGGTTTTGGTGCGGTGTAGGGACTTGGTATTTTTCCAATTAATTCTGTGGTATGTTTGGAGTACGTGGTCAGAAAGGCCGGTTTTTTCCCCAAAATTGAGGTATTTAATGTGCCGTTTGTGTTCGTCCTTCCTAATTGGGATGGTTCGCCCTGTTTCCCCTATGTATGGTAGGTTACATGTGCATTGTATTTTGTATACCCCTGGGTGAGCTAGGTGTGGAAGAGGATCTTTGGAAGAACTGAGTAGGTGTCTTAATTTTGTTGAAGGTTTAAAGGTGGTTTTGAGGATTTGTGTAGTGTTTTGTCTATTTTTTTCGGAGATGACTTTAACGTAAGGTATGGCAATCGCATTCTTGAAATCTTTTTTGTTTTTACCAGTACCTCTGTGGATGATCTTGTGAATAGTTTTTTTACTGTATCCATTTTTTATAAATGTAATGTTGATGATCTTGTATTCCAGGTTTAGAGCTTGTTCATTTGAAGATAGTTTGAGCTCCGTGCTTAAGGGTGCTTATGACCTAGTTTTTGTGTTGGGTGGTGATAAGAATTTTTGTGTATGTTCATTTGAACAGATAGTTCAAATGAACTATCTGTTCAAATGAACAGATAAGAATTTTTGTGTATGTACTGGACTGTGTGTGGTTTGCAGTAGACTGAGAAGGAGAGACAGCCTGAGGGAAGATGTGTGACGAGTGTGTCTAGGAAGAGAGTTGTTTTTTCCATTTCAATGGTGAATTGGATACGTTTGTGTTGTTTTTTGAGGTGGCTAAGGAATGTATTTAGTGCTTTGCGGCCGTGGGGCCAAATGGCGAAAATATCGTCGACGTATCTGAGCCAAATTTTGGGCTTTAGGCGCGCTGACTCTAGAGCTCGTTGCTCCAAGTCTTCCATATAAAAGTTAGTAATGGGGAGGGAGGGAGGGAGTGGTGAGCCCATGGCTGTACCCTCTTTTTGAAGGTAAAAATTGTTTTGCCACACGAAATATCCGGAGCGGAGTACGTGGGCAAAAAGGACCGTGATGTCGCGTGGAAATATGTTCTGTAGGAGTAAGATAGTATCGTTGATCGGGATATTGGTGAAAAGGGAAATTATGTCAAAGCTGACTAATAAATCTTGGTGGTTGAATGTAATGTTTTTAATTTTGTTTATGAAATGTGTATTTTTTATGTAGGAAGGGGACTGACCTACCAATTCCTTGAGTGTGGCCATTAATTTTTTGGCTAAGTGGTAATAATTTGGGCTGTCGATTCCTTCAACAATAGGATGTAGTGGTGTGTTTGTTTTGTGTATTTTTGGCAGGCCATAAATTCTGGGCGCCAAGGCATAATGAAGCATTATTTTTTTGTTGTTGTTTCTTCCGGCCAAAGAAAGAGTCACTATTGAGGTATTTCAACTGCAGAAAGTTGAGTTTTTGATATATAGATAGAGAGAGAGAGAAAAAAAGAGTTGAAGAGATTGGAGTGGTTGATGGAGTTTGAAGAGCAATAGAGAGAGAGAGCATATGAAAAGAGTAGGTTGGATTAGTAGAGAAATTTTGAGCAAAAATAGATCAAACAGTGAGGATTCGAGGATGTGTAGTTTATTTAATATCTCAACTTCTGAACTTACTCTCGCACACAGACACACCACTGATAATCACTACAAGTAATGAGAAAGAACAGGAGAATATGTTTCTATTTTGGAAACCATGCATATCTCTATTATTTCTCGAAATTGTTAATAAACGAAATACACTGTGGGGAAGTTGTTTCACACTGAGCCACATAACTTAAGTGACCATATCAGCTTAGATTAGCTTTGCTCACACATTCTTGAATGCTAACAATGTCAATTTGCTTCATAGTACTTTTTTTTTAATACGATTCTGTCATATATGATATCAGTTCACTACCCTATTTCTTATAATTCTCAGATCAGCTGTTTAATTTATAACCCAACTCATGCTACATGTTCACAGCAAAAAAAAACAAAAAACTTTTAAATCATTGCGAGAGTGCCACTTCTGAACTGTACAGACAACTTAACAGCCAAATTTCAAGCACTGAAAATTTGAAATGAGAAGTACAGAATATCTTATGAATAATAACCGCAGTCTAACACTCTAATTAAAATAACATACACTCAAAATCATAACAGTAATAATAATAATTTTGGATGCATATTATTTTAATTGCAGGAGGCCAGTCTACACTATACTGCATTTTCTGGCTGGTTTACCTGAAAAATCTTCATGTCCATGTGGGAAGAAACTCTGCTACCTCTGTATCAGACAAGGTTACTCACTTTCAATTGAAAAAGGCCAATATAAATATGCGTGGTATATAGGGAGAATTGAACTTAGATCTTTTGCAATCGAAGGGTACATGTCCTATCATTCTTCCAGCTGTGATACAGAAGTGACAATATCATTATCTTTACATAACGGAAATTATCCTTATATAATTCCCTTGATCATTCACTGAATAATATCTCCCTGAGTTAGGCAGTGAGAATTAGATGAATTAGAATATAAAAGAATACATGCTGATTAACAGCTAAATTACATCTCAATGTTTTATTCTCAATGAGTTAAATGCTAATTTTCTCTTTTAGATTGAAGGAATGAATAATATCCAAACTAAAATTCCATTTTGTTCCGGTAGGTAACTGTATATATTCACAGTTGGAATGCTGTTTTTATCAGATAAAAAAAAAAGTTTGCGGCGCTACTGTATTTTTTTATATTAATTTTTTTTTCATGCTTTCAGCAGAGCAGTTCTAAGGTATCTGCTAGCATTCAAAAGTAAAACTCCTTCTCCTGCTTCAAACCACCGCTAAGAAAACGCTAACTTCTTTTTTTGCAATGATCATTTCAAATCCCCATTGTGATGCAACTCTGCTATCAGCTATCAGCTAACGCCTTTTTATTCCCGTATACGGGAGTAGTCGAGGCCATTTAGCCCTATCTAACTTTTGGAGACTGAGTGGGCAGTTCAATCTCCACTAGTACGATCAGAGATAGATGGCCCAAGGCTATCACTAATTAAGCGGTACACAGCGAAGAGAGACGGCTCAAATGTGCCGCCATCTCGTGATCCCTAACCCTAACACAATATATTTAATGTCTGAAATAATGTGGGTTCTACGGTCGATTTTCTTGAGTTTACGGGACGAAAAACCCGAGCTTCTGGGAGAAAAAACCTGCTTGCCCATGCCAGAGATCGACTAACTCGGGAACCGGTCGAAAAAAGGCTTAGAAAAATTTCCTCTAGTCGCCGACTAGGCTCGAAACCAAGTCTTCCTTCGTGCGGCCAAGCGCCGTGGTATGCAAACGCCACATCCACTGAGCTACACAGATCCTTGTGATGCAACTCTACCATCAGAAATTAATTTCATATGCAAATTCATGTTTGCTGTAGAAAACCAGTTGGATTAAGCATAGCTCTTTCTTTGAGAAGCTGTTTATATCTTAAATTACTCAGCCTTCTAATTATAATAAGGATGCGGCTAATACTCAGCCTTCTAATTATAATTAGAAGGCTGAGTATTATAATTACCACAAACAATGTATTTCTGGCCTTTCACAAAATAATCCATAAGTAACAGAGAAGGTCAATTCTGAGTTATTTCAGATTAATTACAATCTCTGAATTAATACCTTTGTAAACCCTTTTATATTTTTATCAACTGCTCTCAAATATAGTTAAAAATAACTGAAAATTAAAAATATTATTTCATTTATCAAAAAGTTTTGCAAACTCACTAATACAATAATTTCTTTAACCACATAAAATCCAAATTAATCTGTTATTTGTTAAGACATGAATACTGTCAGCTCTTAAATTTCGGATACTAACTGCATCAACCTGCAAATCTTGGTTTTTCCTCTATATGTGGAAAAACATATAGAGGAAGACGAACATTGGTAGTCACACCCATTTTGCTAACGTATCCTGTCCAATTTTGTTTAACTGCCCATACTATCTTCGATTAACTCTGCTCATATAGTCCTGAATGCAAAATGCCAAGTTCCTTCCTAATATCTTTATTTTTCATGTGATTTTGGCACTGATGCTATTGATTCACTCTCCATGTGGGAAGATGGAGAGTGAACCAATAGAATGATTTTTCTTTCTCATATCTATTTTCTAATCACTGATCAGCCCGGTTCTCACATACATAATAAAAATTTCTTTGACAACTGTCTACTTTCTCATAGTTTTTTGATTAGTAAATTTCTTTCTTATTCTGCATAAATTTATTCATCTGGCCCCCACCATACCAGCTTTGCTTATTCTGTTATCTATTTCAGATTTTAATATGCTATCATCACTAAAACTGTGCTTAAATACCTGAAATATTTTATTTGTTTTATAGGTATGCTAAGTGATAATGCATTTCCTGTTTACCATTTGTATACCAAGCATCTGAGTAACCATACGGCATCTCTAGATGTCAAATGAAATGGATGGATTCTAAGGGGTTTCTAACTCACATTAGTTGAGTGCAATTGTGTCATCTTTCATGCTGAACAAACTCCTAATCAGAAAAGTATAGAGATTTTTCAGTGCTCTGTTTTTTTATAATTCGGTTTTAATTTTAATTTTATAAAATTTTGGACCCTTACCAAGATACCATGTAATAATTTTTTTCACTAACTGAAAAATGCTTTACTAGACCAAATCAACGGCCATTCGCCCAATACCAGTCATCTTTGTCTGGCTGAGATAACTGGAGTAGATAAACTGCAAGAAGAATGGACATGGCCATGGAAAGAGGGAACATCTCAAAAATGGAAGCATAAAGGATCCTGATGTCGAAGACTCCCTCAATTAGTGGGTGTCCTCAGCAACCATCTGATGCTTTAAAATCAATAATGATTTTACAGCAAAAGATGGTTGCTGTAAAAAGCAACCATCTGTTGGCTATCTCGATGGAAATAGGTTCATGATATGCATTCAAGCGATATAAATTAAATGCTTAAATACAAATATTTTGTAATCTGTTGTGTATTTTATTTTAATAGGATTACATTAAAGGACAGCAGTTCTCTGTTGATACTGATGATGAGAAAAATTGAAATATGTACATATTTCACTATTGTGATTAATTTGAATAAATAATTTGTTGTTTATTTAGTCTTTTTAACTATTAATATGAAACTTTTGCATAATTGGACTAAAATGTACTGGTCCTAAAGTGTCCCAGTTAACCGGAATACACTGTAGTACCATCACCATATCCTCTACATCAGGGATTCTCAACCTGTGGTACACGTACTACTGGTGGTACGCGAGCCACTGCCTTACTGGTACATCTAATATCTTAAATTAAATATAGTGGTACGCTTCTGGAAAAGGTTGAGAACCCCTGCTCTACATCATTGGAAGTACATAGCTGAAATTTGATGATGATTTTCTTTTCAATATGATACTCATTTTTATCCTGCTCAAATATAAATGGTTATCACTTTCCATTTTAAATTCTGTCTTTTGAACCACTGTGACAATATCACTACTAACAATAACATAGTTTATGCACACATCTTTATGTTGGAGCATGGTATTAATAACTACTCCAGGTCTTAAACAGAAATTCATCAGGCACTTAACATTATTATAAGCTTTGCTGTTTTTTCTAAATTTTCTTAAAACTGTCTAGTATTCATTTCTTTGCCTATTTCCTTAGGCACAATCAACATTTCATTTTCAATTCTGCTGATGCTGTAACTGACTTTTCATCATTCATCCCAGTTCCTTGACACTAACTGTGTGAGGAGGGACCCTGTTTAACTAGGTTATGTCCCAACCTGTAATATTTCATCATACTGTATCATCTTAATCTCCTTTATCACCTGTAATGACTTTCTGTTATAGGATATTATGATGATACAAACTAAACTTACTATTATATTAACAGAGGATATTATGATGATACAAACTAAACTTACTATTATAGAGTCAAGATCAACTTTGAAATGTGTTCATTATGTAAACATCCAAATAACTTGACTGTGGCTTCCTTTTTAGTTTTCAGCCCAAACACAAAGATAAAGGAGTACTATTTAGATGAATTGTGTTGCTAAGGCAAAATGCTTTTACTGCTTTTGCTACTGTTTAGCAAAAGCTGTTATTTCAGCTGTCTGAAATAACTTGGAATTTTTTTTTAGTAGTTTAACTAATTGCATGATGCAGTGAAATTATTGCTGAGGAAGTTAAGGCTATAAGACATCGGAGTATTCTGTATCATTCTAGGACAGGTTTTTCCCCCAGTATTGCAGGAAAACCAAAACTCCATTCTATCTTCCCTGCAAAAGGTTGTTTTGAGAACCAGATTCTCAAAATAACCACTAAGTATAAGATCAATAGAAATTTCACTTCCTGAAATTTCTAACACTTATTTCCAGAAATTGACTAAACAGTGTCTGTCCTATAAGGCACTCAAATATGAGTAGAGGTTAGTGATTTAAATAAAGTTATGTGTAAGGAAAATGACAAAAATTTTGATGAGTTTATATTAGTGAGAACAAATAATCTAAGACTGGAATTAATTGAAACACTATAGAAGGATTTATTTTTTTGGCACTTATATTAACTATTAAGTTCAAAGTTAAAAAGATAAATTTTATTCATATAATGTCCAACTCTGACAGTCAGAAATCCATGGTCAGAATAAAGGCAGCTAATTAAATTTAAGCAGGATATGTGTTGCACATGATTGTAGAGCTATTAATTCATATGGGATCAGGTTGTTAAAAAAATAAAAATAAAAAATAGAAATGGTTTGGCAGAGTTAGTATCTACCTAAATCTGGTGGCTTCACCTAGATGAGTAGGACCATAAAATTTCAAAAGATTTAGTAATGACACCAAAGGAAATTTATGGCAAATAATCAGATGTATATGCATAATAAGCATGGGGTCTATACGGCTGAAGCTGTATACTTATTATACAGCTGTATAATAAGCTTATATAACTAAAAAGTTTAGTTTTATCAGATTATTATCTATGTACTTTGTATATATAACTAAACTTTGTTTAGTTATACATTACACAGAGTTTAGTTTATATTGTGATACTCTCTCTCTCTGGTATACTAAAGTTTAGTATACTGGACAGACTATCATGACAAACAACTTTTATTTTTTTTTAACTAAACAGGTTCATAAAAACATTGTTTATCACTAGGATGACAGTTATTCTGCTCATGAAGTTGCTCAAAAGGCCAAATAGTCAGGTAATGGTGATTAGACTAAATAAATTTTAAGCATATATGTTTTTAACAGAGAAAAATAAATCTGATCATATTTCTTATTATATGAGCCTGGTAAAAGAAGCTAACATCTTTCTGGTGACTTTGCCACAACTGATGGAGTTGTATTTCTCTAAGCAGGGCTGGCAGAAGCAGGCCTATATTGCAGGCGGGCACCGTTTTGAAGTGCAGGTGGGCGGCACTACAAAGTGTGGTGCCATTTTGAAGTGTTAGTATGAAGTTTCATTCTTTCTTTAAATTCTTGTAAATGAATTAAGTAATAATAATTAGGTAAGTCAATATAATTGCTGCAAATTTATAGTTAGAAAAAGTTGCAAATTTACAAAAAAGTTTTATAAATTCTTTCCACATGATTATGACAAAAATAAAAATAAATTGCCATTTGTTTGGGGGCACCCATTTCAGCTTTGCAGGTGGGCACGTCCAGCCTAGTGCCAGCCCTGTCTCTAAGACAGAATATCAGAGAGAGAGAGGGTCTTTTTTTTTTTTTTTTAATGTGAATTCTGTAATTGAAAGGTTGTAAACCTATCATACATTTAATATAATATGAGTATTGTGGATGGCCTTAGGGTTATATAACCAGAAACTCTGCTCTAGAGACCAAACATGGAACTTTTTCAAATCACTTCAGGTCTCCACTAAGCAAAGGCGTGGCCTCACGGTGTAATGAATTTCATCTACCATCTACAGATTCACAAAAATCTATGCTTACAGTAGGATTTGAGTACTTTTTAACCTATTGTTCAGAGTGCAGAAATGTTATCCATTCAATTTAGTGGGGTGTTGCTACAGACCCAGGAGCACAGAGGATGGGGACCAGGAGATGTTTTGACAGCTAAGTTTGGCAAGTGCAAGAAGAATGATTGTTATGGGAGATTTTAACTTCAGTAGTATAAATTGGAGAGAGGAAGATGCATGTAACAATAGGGGAATGGAATTTCTAGAATTCTTGAGGGACAAATGTCTTAGGCAACATGTAACAGAGGGAACAAGAGGTTCAAAAATTTTGGATTTGGTTATAGCATCAGAAGAGTTGATAATAACTGAGTTGACGTCTCTCCCACCAGTTGGAGAGAGTGACCATATGGTTTTGACTTGGAAAATGAATAGACATGCAGGAGTATCAAAGAGACGGGAACTTATGTGGAATTATAAGGCAGGTGATTATAATAGTCTTAGACGTCAACTTCGGGAAGTTTCATGGAGGGAGGAATTGGAAGGCCGGGATATCACCAGTGCGTGGGAAATTGTGAAAGAATATTTGTTATCAGCAATGGTAAGTTGTATACCACGAGTGAAGAAGAGGGCGCAATTTGGAGTAAAGTGGATGACAAACAATATTAAACAGGAATTGCATGCGAAAAAGAGGCTATGGAAGAGATATAAGGAGACAGGTGAAGAGATGCATGAGGAATTTAAGACACAGGCCAGAAGAGTGACTCGTGTGGTAAGGAAAGCGAAACTGGAATATGAGAGGAGTTTGGCCCTAAGATCCAAAGAAAATCCTAGGGAATTTTTTAGCTATGTGGCCAGTAGGAGGAGAAATGACTGTGGAAGAATGATATTGTGGGATAAAAATGGGAATAGAGTGACTGATGCAGAGGACATAGTGGAATTGTTCAATGAACACTTTATTGGAGTATTTCATCCTAGAGGAGTCAGTTTTAATGCTAGAGGGATAGGACTGGTACGAGGTCTGGAGGTACAGGAGGAGAGTGTGTTTCAGATACTGAGTACTCTGGATGTCAGTAAAGCTGTGGGACTGGATGGTATTTCGCCACGAGTTTTGAGAGAATGTGCTAGGGAATTGACAATACCTTTAACGTGGCTTTTCAATGAAAGTCTGGCTTTGGCAAAGGTGCCCAGGGAATGGAAGGAAGGTAAGATAGTGCCATTGCATAAGGGTGGTAACAGACTGGAAGTGTCTAATTATAGGCCAGTCTGTGTGTCATCAGTAGTTGTTAAGATCTTGGAGAAAGTAGTGAGGGACCGTGTACAGCATTGGGCAGATGAGGGTAATGTTATCTGTGAGAATCAACATGGATTTGTGAAAGGACGCTCTTGTTTTAGCAATATGCTAGCCTTTTATAATAAAGTTACAAGAGCATTAGATGAGGGAAAGGCATATACTGCAATTTTCTTAGACTTGGCGAAGGCATTTGACAGGGTGCCACATGATAAGCTGATATTTAAGTTGCAGCACATGGGTCTGGATGTCAGATTGGTCAACTGGATTCAGGATTGGCTGTCTGATAGGTATCAGAGAGTTGTGTATGGTGGAGCAGTTTCCAGGAAGCAGATGGTTACAAGTGGGGTTCCACAGGGCTCAGTACTAGGACCTATATTGTTTAACCTTTATATCAATGACATAGCCAGTGGATTGCAGGGGGATATTCAGTTGTTTGCGGATGATGCGAAGCTTGGAAGGATTATTAGTAATAGTGCAGATGTGGTAGCCCTGCAAGAGGATTTAAATAAGCTAGATAGATGGGCAAATGAATGGGGGTCAGTTTAATGCAGCAAAATGTAAGGTCTTGAGGTTTGGGAAACATCGATGGGATGCTGCATACTCTATGGGAGGAGTTATACTGGAGGAAGTAGGGGAGACAAGAGATCTGGGGTTGATGATTGATAGAAACCTGAAGTTTAGGGGACATATTGCAAAGGTGGTGAAGGTAACACAGAGGATTGCTGCTATTATGAGAAGGACACTGACCTGCAGAGATAAGAGGGTTATCATTCCGTTGTATAAGTCTCTGATCAGACCACACTTGGACTATTGTTCTCAGATTTGGTCCCCAGGATTTGAAGGGGATAAATTAACTGTGGAAAGGATACAAAGACGGATGACAAAGATGGTTTCAGGACTGTACAAGGATAGTTATGAGGATCGGCTGAGAGAATGTGGACTGCAGAGTTTGGTGGATAGAAGAAGGAGAGGTGATATGATTGAGACTTTTAAACTGTTGAGAGGTGGTTACAGGGTTGACACTGGGGAGTTCTTTCGCTTGGTTGATCAGCGGGAAGGAGTGATGACAAGAGGCCATCCCTGGAAGTTACGAAAGGAAACTGTGAGCAAGAGGGTAAGGAGTGATTTCTTTGTGTGGAGGGTGGTTGAGCAGTGGAATGCATTGCCTGATGGAGTGGTGGGAGCGAGAACGGTCAGTGGGTTTAAGGAGTGGTATGATAAACTTTGTGTTTCTCAGGGGGGGACCTCCCCTCGATGAGTCTTGACAGACTTTATGTCTTAGAAAGGACCTCCCTCGATGAGTCTTTTGACTCCTTGGAGGCCTGAATAATAATAATAATAATAATAATAATAACCACACTGGCATAGAGTGGAATTGAGTAAGAGAAAGAGCAGAAATACATGAAACTAGAGCAAGTGACACAAGCTATTCCTTCAAAAAGAAAAAAAAAACAGAATAAAGAAATGACAAAACTATTTTGTGTTTAAATTGTTTATTTATTTATAAAAGTAATCCAAGTAAAGTGCTCAATCTTTCTTTAAATACACTTTTTTGTTCTTCTGTACCATTCTGTTAGTATTTAGCAAGATCCTTTCACTGGGTAAGTATTATGTAATACTGTTGTATCACATTCCTTATACACCTTGCATTCTCATTCTCTGTATGCTACAGCTAGAGAAGCAAGTATCTAAATTAAAAATAAAAATAAATAAATAAATAATTTTGTGTTGACAAATATATATTTGATAGCAAACATGTTTCAGACCTATGACAAAAACGTAGTTTTTGTCATAGGTCTGAAACATGTTTTTCATCACTTAAACATTTCATTGTTTTTTCATCACTTAAACATTTCATTGTTTTTTCATCACTTAAACATTTTGCTATTTTTAGTTTTAAGCTATAATTGTAATGAGTTAATGTAGCTGAGAGCTTTAAATGTTGTTTCAGTGATTTTTTATATCAGTATATATATTACAGATAACTATGATATGAGTCAAAGAGAAAATGATATAAGGGCTAGGGCGTACCCCTTAAGCGATACGCAGCCACATCGCCCTACAACTGCGAGAAGTGGACGAGGGCTACCACATCAAGGGCAGGTGCGGTTAAAGAAGCAAGCCCAGCAGGTGGAGGGGATGTTGTGAGTGGGAATGTCTCTTCCCCTTCCAGTCATGCTTCCAACTGAATATTGGAAGCATGACTGGAAGGGAAAGAGAGGTGGCAGACATGATGAGGAAGAGAAAGTTGGACATTTTATGTGTGCAGGAGATAAGGTGGAAGGGGGAAAGGCAAAGGAACTGGGAGATGGATATAAATTGTTCTACTCTGGAGCGAATAAGGGAAGAAATGGAGTAGGAATTGTGGTGTGTGGCAGAATGAAAGATGAAGTACTGGAAGTGGGTAGAAGGAACGATAGGATCATGCGAATGAAATTGGGTCTTGGAGAAGAGCGGGTGGTCGTATTATGTGTATATGCACTGCAAGTAGGTTGTACAGCAGAGGAGAAAGATGAGTTCTGGAACGTGTTAGATGAAGAAATGAGGGAATTGGAAGAAAATGAGATGGTGATTGTCGGAGGAGACTTGAACGGACACACAGGGAGACAGAATAGAGACTGTGAAAGGGTGCATGGTGGCCATGGAGTGGGAATGATGAACCAGGAAGGAGAGAGGGTTGTGGGCTTTGCAGTAGCGTTTGATCTGGCAATTATGAACTCGTTTTTCTACAAGAGGGTAGAACATTTGATAACATTTAGGAGTGGTAACAACAGTTCACAAATTGACTACATCTGGGACAGACAGAAAGTTTTCAAGTAACAGTTGACTTGCATCAAGGGTCAGCATTAAGTCCGTTTCTGTTTATTATTGTGACGGAGGTGGTAACAGAGGAGGTGAGAGAAGATGCGCTTTGGACAATGTTGTATGCAGATGGCATCCTGCTGTGTGCAGATTCAAGAGAAGAAGCGGGAACTAAACTGGAAAGATGGAAAAAAGTACTGGAAGAGAGAGGTATGAGACTGAGCAGAAGTAAGACAGAGTATATGTGTTGCACAGTGGGTGGCAGACAGGAGACAGATCTGGAGCTGGAAGGAAATGTCATCAGGAAGGTGAGAGACTTCAGATACTTAGGTTCAACAGTGGAAGAACATGGAGGAGCTGAGAAGGAAGTGGGATGCAGGATACAAGCGGGTTGGAGGAACTGCTGGAGTGTTATGAGATAAGAGGGTGCCGATCAATCTGAAAGGCAAAATCTATAGGACAGTAGTGAGGCCAGCTATGACATATGCTATAGAAACTGTGGCCCTGAGGAAAAATAACATCAGCAGGATGGAAGCAGCAGAGATGAGAATGCTTAGGTGGATGTGCAATGTGACCAGAAAGGATCGTCTTAGAAATGACTATGTCAGGGGAACAGTGAAAGTTATGAACTTAGGAGCGAAAATACAGGAGGCAAGGTTGAGATGGTTTGGTCATGTGATGAGGAGGGAGGACGAATATGTGGGAAGAAGGGTCATGCAGATGGATGTGCAAGGAAGGCGGAAGCGTGGGCGGCCAAAGAAGAGATGGAGGGAGCTGGTAGAAGAAGACTTGAGGATGAAGAACTTGGATATGGTGACAGCCCAAGACAGGAAGGTGTGGAGGAGACTCATTATCAACAGTGACCCCACTTAAGTGGGAAAAGCTGCAGAAGAAGAAGAATATTACAGATTATAATACTGTGATGCTAGTAAATACATTCATATTTTGCTTTAATACTGATATAAAACTGCTAGCAAATATTCATTCTGAAACAATGTTGGCTGAAAATTTGATTTAAACATGAACAATATCATCAGATACAATTTGTATATATGGTATGGCAGAGAGAGAGAGAGAGAGATAATACTCATATGAATGAGTATGCAAGTAATTAGGTACTGTCATTATCAAAATGACTTGTAAGTAATGAAAAATAGGGAAATTACACAAACACCATGTCATTCATCTATGTTTTCTCTCCAGCTCATGCCAAATGAGTTGTCTCCAGAATGGGGAAATGAAAAAGGAATTAAAAACATGCAATGATACATCATAAAAGAGAACAGAAATATGACATAGCAATTTCATACTTTTTACTTTTATGATGTATATTGGCTTATATTAGGGAAATCTTCATACTACAGTGTGGAGATTTTCCTCGCATAAGCAAACAATAAGTGTGCATATTAAGCAACTTTGTGACTTGCTTTCTGTATATCACCAAACATGATTCTAAAAGGAGAGCTCCAGGGATTTTTCTTGAGAAAGCCAAGATGAAATGAAAAATTCCAAACTGGAGGGTCTGTTAGTATCCTTTAATAATGGAATATAACCAAGGTTACAAACACATCTAGTCATACAACATTTAACCATCAGACTGAAAGAAAGTATCCATGATCTCATAGTCCAAACTTACTTTAAGATAACAGATATAATCCATATATTTTTCATGCAACTAACCTCAGTAAGACAAATGCTTGACCATAATACTTGAACTGCACAAGCATGGAATGCTGTATACATGTGGCAGTGACTAAGAGTGTACTTTGCCTTTAATAAATAAATCCTATAGTGCCTTTTATTCCTCAAAGAGAGTAAGAAGGTGTGGGCCCCTTTATTCCTAACCAGTGCTTTTTTTGTAGAAAAAAAGGTGCTAGTACTCATTCTTTGCTAGCAGGAAAACCTGAAGATTAAAAGGATACGAAAAGAAAACTGAAAAAGTATTTAGTGATATTGTTACTTCATACTGTGATAACGTTTTCTTTCTTAAAGAGCACAGCTGTTTCTCTCTACTTTTGTTCCAATAGGCAACTTCGCTCTTTGCCCATTTCCTCTTAGAAATCTTCATGCCCACCTTCTTTTCCACTTCAAGAGTTCCAATTCATTTACAAAATGCACATCTAGTTCTCTTGTTTTCATAATTTAGTCAGTTATATGTTGCACTGAAGTCATTTTTCTGATCAACATGGTCAGTCATTCCTTGTCAACGGAGGCAGATACATCATGAACAAAAAAGTCTTTGACGTAGCCTTTGAAGAAAGAAATGACTGTAGTTAACTCTTTACTCATTTACTCACTCATTTTTAATTTCTTAACTGTGAAAGGGGAAATGAAACTAGTAATTCTTTTCATTTTTACTTTACAAGGTTAGTTCAATATAAGGTTTGTATTACTTCTTAGATGAACAGAACAACTTCAAAAGTTGGATAAAAATCAGTGAAGTTATTTAATTAACACGTTTGCAAGGGAATGGGATTCAATTATTAGAGGTGTGTGGTGAATGAGAAGATGCACAAAGTTTGTTTTCTGGGAGGTAAAATGAATAGTGACTGAGCCACTGGATATGATGAGTAGGCAAACAAAACAATTGGTAGTTTTATTTATTTATTTCATGTGCAAACTACAGAAAATGTAAGATCATGCATATAAATTATTAAAAGCATATATTTAAAGAAAGAGACATTAAAAGAATATGGATTAAAAGCATACATTAAGAGATGACACTTGCATAAACTATTACACAAAAAAACATAAAATGTCAAATTTCACTCATCCAGTGATTAATATACCTTAAAGCTGTTTCATTACACTGCATTAAATCTTCTCGGGTACATATATTATTAATGTCTATTAGACAGCATTGCAGAAGATGATTCATGGTTTGTGTTTCACCACATGAGCAGCTGTCATTGCATGCGTAGCCCCACCTGCCCATTCCGGAATGAAGTCTATTCAATGTCTTCCATCTTTGCCAGTCTAGATGTAAGCCAGATGGAAGAGAGCCCTGGAGATTGTTCTTGTCACATTGTTGACCTTGTGGCTTTTATGGAATCAACCAACGGTTCCACTGAATGAATAAAACTTTTCCTTGAATAGCCTCCTACTTACTGAAACATGTCCATACAAAGGATGCTATTCATCATTTAGTTGTTGTTTCCACCACTCATATCAACTCTGTGTTGTTCTTCTGATATGAGGAGGTGCATTTCCGGACAGTAAGTATAGATGGTCAATTTTTGTAGGCTTAAGGCAGCCGGTAATGTGCTGATATGTTTCATTAAGAACCATGTCAATAATTTTGACATGTGATGATCTTTCCCAAACAGGGCTAGCATACTCAACTGTCGAAAAGCAAAGTGCCTGTGCAAAAGTGTGCAGTACTTGTGGATTTGCACCCCACCAAGATGGTATTAATTGGCGCAGGATATTATTATGTGTTTGAATTTTAGCTGCTGTCTTCTCCATGTGTCACTTATAATTTAAGGTCCTATCTAGTGTGACACCTAAGTTAGTTGGATTTCGATAATTGACCAATTTCACACCATTCCATTCTATATTCAACTCTCTCCTTGCCTCTCTATTATTGAGATGGAAAAGACGCATTTGAATTTTACTGGTATTTGGTTTCAGTTGGTTTTCCTTATAGTAAACTGTAAGGGTTTCTAGTTCTTGTGTGAGCTACTTCTCAATGTTATCAAAGGATTTTGCTTGATAAGCTACTGCCCAGTCATCTGCATATAAAAAGGTTCTTGAGTGTGGGTTTATAGGTTGGTCATTAGTATATATATATATTGAAGAGGAGGGGAGAGAGCACACTTCCCTGAGGTAGGCCATTTTTCTGGATACGCCATCTGCTCTTTTTTCCTTGAAAATCAACAAAGAATCTCCTGCTGAATAGCAGCAATCTGAATACCTCCACTAACTGATAACTGTTTGTCATGCTGTAAATTTTGACTATAAGCTTTCTAAGTTTTAGTGTGTCATATGCTGCTGTCAAATGTATAAATACAGCTCCTGTTGCTAACCCCCTTTCAAAGCCATTCTCAATAAACTGTGTTAAGTTTAATGCTTGTCTAGTGCATGATCTTCGAGGTCTAAATCCTGCCTGTTCTTTTATCAGCACTTTCTCTATTTCTAGGCTTAGTCTGTTCAAGATTAACCTCTCATAGCTTCAGAGTTGTGCATAGGAGAGCTATAAGCTTGTAGCTCTTCTATACAGTAGGTTTACCCAGTTACAGGATAGGTATTACTTTCATTTGGCTCCATATGCTGGGTATTTTAGCAAATTTCCAACAAAAGTTGAAAAATTCTAATAACCACTCTTTTGCCTTTTCTCCCGCTTATTTCTTCTGTTATCATCTATACAGGCAGCTTTTCCTGGTTTTAAGACTTTTAGGGTTAAAATTTTTTGGTTAAAATACCTAAAGATTAGGTATTTTAATCAAAGTTAAAATACCTAATCTTTAGGTATTTTAACTTTGGTACTCTGTTTACCATTCATAAAGAATTACCGTTCTTTGGTACAATGTTTACCATTGTTTGCATTTATATTAACTTTGGTTGTTGCTTGTGTTAGGTAAACAGATAATTTTTGAGTAAAAAGCCAGGCTTTCCTGCTACTGTGTTTCATATCTAAGCTTTTAATTTTCTCTGCCTACTGTTGACTTCTTTTTTCAAACAGTGCTGCTATAAGTTCCTCTCCCACGTCAATTGTTTCTGATGAAAATGGATCTTTATCATATAGGTCACAATATCTTTCATATATTTCCATGTTGTGTTCTGTAAAACCTGGAATATAACATGTTCTACAACCTCTTGGGATGTGCCTGGTAGCAGACCGTCTAATAGCGTTGATGAACTTTCTGTAATTTTCTGGTGTGGGTGAAACGTTCGAGAAATTTATGTCTATTTCACTAGAGAACTGTTCTCGGTTAGCTTTTTTAAAATTAAAGCTTCTTCTAAGTGGGATCTCCTTAAGTCAGACTGGTGGGAAAACTTGCAGCATTATGTGTATGTTTTGAACTTGGGATTGGTGCAAGTACCTGTTTAGTGCACAGATTAGCTATTTTATTACTAACAAATCCAAGGTCTGGGTTATAGCCTCTTTTCCATCTTCCACTGTTAAATGATGATGGCTGTTGAGGATCATGTATAAGACTCATTTGATTACTTTCAGCCCACTGTTCGACTAACTCTCCATCCTGATTTGTTTCACTATAACCACACTGTGTGCTATGACTATTAAAGTCGCCTATAATAATAGCAGGTTTCCTTTGTGCCAAATACTGGGAAATTTCAAAAGCAAAAGTTATACTAGGGTGGTTTATATACTGAGAAAACACTGATGTTATCCAGATTTATTCCAAGGATTTCTATGTTATTTTGGCTTGTGGTTAAGCATCCTGTAACCTGAATCTCCTGCTGAGAGAAAATAGCACTTCCATATTTTTCATGTGGTATTTCTTTAATGAGCTTCATTCCAGCAATTTTAGGTCTGGCTTGTTGAGGTCCTTTGCATGTCTCCTGTAGACATAAAATATCACATTTTTTTTCTTTACACATTTTTGCAATAAGGTCTTCTTTTACAGAGGAGAGGTCCTCTTATATTGTGTGAAATGATGTCAGGGCTAGTTCCCATAAGGGCCGTTGAGTTTTAGTCATTGTGTCTCTGATAAAGAGGATGCTAGTAGCACTACAGAACTGTAAAAACCTGTAGAAGACTGTACTGTATTATATTATACTGTACTGTAGATCGCTGGCAGCAGAATTCGCGGCTCGTAAACAAGCCAACAGGGGTCACGACCTGCTATGACCCCCAGTTGGTAGTGTGAACAAATGACTTGACTGGGAACAAGGAGAATGTAAGATTGGATATCAGGAGGTTGTTGAAAAGGATAAAAGATAATAGCATGATAGCAAAGGTAGTTAATGTGCTGCCCAGGTATGACAGTGGTGAGATGAGGTTAAGAGCAAGGATTATTAATGATATGTTAGCAGAAATGTGTGGAGTGTAGTTTGTTAATGTGTGGAATGAATTTGAAGAAAGAATTCGATTGTTATAAAAGTAATGGGCTGCATTTGAATGGTTTTGGCGTGAGCCATTTAGAGTCTACTGATGGTAGGGAAAGTAATGACTGTAGAGAATGGCTCTGAGCAAGAAAGAGGCAATGTGGAAGAGCAGAAGAGTAAGGAAGCAGGTATTGAAATGGTGCTTATGAATGGGAAAGTGGGTGGCATGCATGCAAAGAATGAGAGAACAAGTGTGCAAGACAAACAAAGAAAAGGGGAAGACTCAGAGTGGACAGGGGGAAACATAGCATGAGAAAGGTTGATGCTCAAAGAGAGCGTGAATGAATGTGTACACAAGAATGGAATGAGATTATTATTATTATTACAGACAACTCCAAGGAGTCCTTAGACTCATTGAGAGAGGCCCTAAACATCATGTCAAGAACTATTTAACATTTGCACAGTATCTATCATACTTTGCTTTGAACTCATTCACAGTCATGGCACCCACAAGACTCTGGCAGCTTATTCCACTTATTCACCATTCTCCAAGTAAAAAAACCGAGTTCTAACGCACTTGCTAACTACACTCTTGCTCACTTTCCATGGATGGCTCCTAATTCTCCCACACCACCACACCTGTTCTGAAAAATTTCCTCTGAATTAATCTTGTAAAAACTCCTTAGCAATTTGAATGTCTCAATCATATCACCCCTTTTCCGCCTATCAACAAATTTCTGTAACTCACAAATCTTCAACCTGTTCTTGTAAGGTTTGTTCCATAGACCTGCTACCATCTTGGTCACTCGGCTCTGGATCCTCTTTACCTCCTTCCAATGACCAAGAAACCCTGGCACCCAGAACTGTGCACAGTAGTCAAGATGGGATCTTATCAAGGCTCAATAAAGAGGAACAATAACCTGCCTGTCTCTGCTCATCAAAGTATTCTTCAGTAACCAAGTGATCTGATAAGCTGCTTTAGCCACTTTTGCTATGTGCCCCCTAAACTTTAACTCCCTATCCACTAACACTCCCAAGTATCTAGCTTTGTCAATTTCCTGGAGTATGGTTCCACCAATGTAGTATACTGCTGATAATCTTTTCACCCCAAAATGCAAAACCTTTACACTTTGCCACATTAAACTGACATCCATTCTCCTTACCCCAGTCTGCCAATATATTCAAACCATCCTGGCAAAATTTTGACATCATGTGTATTAATTACTGCTCCACCCAACTTTGCATCATCGGCAAATAATTAAACAGTTCCTCTCAGATCCTTTCCTATATCATTAATGAACAAATTAAATAACAGTGGTCCAGGAACAGAACCATGTGGCACACCACTCACATGCCTTCTTTTGGACTCTATTCCTGAATAAACTACTCTCTGATATCTCTCCATCAACCACCCTCCTATCCATCTCACCAATCCTATATCCATCCCCATGAGCTACAGTTTACCAATTAGGATTCCATGTGGTATCCTATCAAACTTTGCAAAGTCCAGCAGTATCATTGTAAACCCATTACCCTTATCCAATTCAGCTGTCACTGTATTATAAAATGCGTGCAAGTTACTGAGGCATGATCTACCCTTCACAAAACCATGCTGACCCCCCCCCTCCCCATATAGTATCCCATTTCCATCTATCCATTCCTGTATTTTACTCTTGACCAACTTCTCCAATACTTTGACAGTGACTCTTGATATGCTGATTGATCAGTAATTTGTTACAGCAGTCTTGGAGCCTTCTTTATGCAATGGCACTATTTTTCCCTCTTTCCATCCCCTTGGGACTAACCCAGAGCTGAGATTTAGATTAAACAATATGGTCAAAGGCATTGACAATTGCTTTGCCACTTCTCATAAAGCACAAGCTGGTAAACTATCTGATCCCACAAATGCTGATCGCATTCCTTAAAATCATTCTGTCATATACATTTTTTCTTTTACTTGAAGCATATCGAAAGAACTGTTTGGGATTCTCTTTAGCCTGCGTTGCTAACTTCCTTTCATAATCTGCTTTTGCTTTTCTTACCACACTAGTTATGCTTCCGGCCTACGCCTAGGCATAGGCCGGATATACTGATATATTGATATGCTGATCAGTATATCAATACGATATACTGATCAGCATATCGTATTGATATGCTGATCGATCAGTAATTTGTTACAGCAGTCTTGGAGCCTTCTTTATGCAATGGAACTATTTTTCCCTCTTTCCATCCCCTTAGGGCTAACCCAGAGCTGAGATTTCGATTAAACAATATGGTCAAAGGCATTGACAATTGCTTTGCCACTTCTCATAAAGCACAAGCTGGTAAACTATCCGATCCCACAAATGCTGATCGCATTCCTTAAAATCATTCTGTCATATACATTTTTTCTTTTACTTGAAGCATATCGAAAGAACTGTTTGGGATTCTCTTTAGCCTGTGTTGCTAACTTCCTTTAATAATCTGCTTTTGCTTTTCTTAAAACACTAGTTATGCTTCCGGCCTACGCCTCATACTGTTTGCGTGCATGCAGGTCACCTTTCTCCTTAAATTCCCTCCACAATTGTTTCTTTTTATGCAGTTCCAGCTTAATGGTGTTATTCATCCATTTAACTCCCACTTTATTTACTCTCCTAACTCTAGGTATGCCGTCAGCCATTACCTCCCTCAAACACTCCTTTAGCATTCCCCATGCCCTATCAACATCTAGCACTTCAGTTTTACATGACATGGCACTGATCCAAGCAATCTCCTAACCTTGTCATACTTACCAGCCTGGTAATTCCACATAGAATGTTTAGTCTTAACTAAACATTCTACACATTTAGCCACCTCCGGTGACCATATGATCATCTGAGATGGCCTGGAATGTAGTGAAAACATTTGGATTTGAAGAAGGTTCTGTGATGAGTCAGAGAAAGGAGAAAAAGAAATGACTCGAGGAAAGCATAGAGAAGTCATATCTAATAAGTGGTATCAGTGAAACTTGTTATAGATCCATTAATGAGTTGTTATGAGAGAACAAGTGTGCAACACAAACAGGGAAATTGGGAGACTCAGGAGCATGAGAAAGGTTGATACTCAAAGAGCACCTGAATGCATGTGTACAAAAGGAGGAAATGGGATGGCCTGGATGTAGTGAAAATGGATTTGAAAAAGATTCTGGGATGAGCAAGGAAAAAAGAATGGCTTGAGGAACGTATGGAGAAGTCACATCTAATAAGTGGTATTAGTGAAACTTCTTATAGATCCAGGAATTAGCTGTTATGTTTGTATACAAATGCTAAGAGTAAAAGAAACAAGGCAGATGAAATGGTTACATCGATTGAGTTTGTTAACTCAAAAATTGTTCAAATAAGTGAGACATAGTTGGATGTTGATAACATCCGAACAGAATAGAGAACAGGAATAGAGAAGGATATGATATTGGGGGTACTTAAGTCAAAGCTGTATAACTGAGAGGAGACCTCCACATAGCCTTTAAAGGAATGTGGAGAACCAACCAGGGCTTCTGACCTAATGTCCAATCCTCACCTTCTTGTGATGCACCCTGTTAGGTATCTACCTGGATACTGAACGAACGAGGATGGGCTGGCAATTTGGGATTTAGCCAACCAAATTGTATTCTTATTGGCTTAAACCAATATACAAAATGATGGTACAACATGACAAAATTTCATGCCGGCTGGAGCGTCGCCTAGTTAAACAAGGCCCCCATTGTTTTCGCCAGGGAACCAGGGAAAACAGCGGAAAGTCAGCTACTGGAACAAATCTGAAAACACACCCCAACTCAATATCCCAAGAACTGAAGATCGGTACTATCAACAAAAGAAGCCTGAATGGAAAAGAAATGGAGCTAGCTGAGGAATTAGATAAGTACCAGATCGACATAATAGGGGTGACTGAAACAAAAAAGACCAAAACTGGTGAGATCTTTCTGAGCAATAAATGCAAAATGTTATATTCAGGCAATGACAATCAAGGAAAAGAAGGAGTAGCTATAGTATTCAACACTAAATACTAGGCTAATTTTCTTGAATGGCAGGCAATTTCAAGTAGAGTGATGTGGGCAAATATCAGAATGGGGAACTGGACAATGAGACTTATTTGTGCCTATGGTCCCATAGAAGGTTCTACTAAGGTAGAAGTGGAGGAATATATTGAGGCATTAGAGAAAGCAACTGACACAATGAAAAATGAAAAGTTGGTCCTTGTTGGGGATCTAAATAGCAGAGTAGGAAATGAATGTGTGACATACAAAAATATTTTGGGAAAATTTGGAGAAAAGAGCAAAGCTAATAATAATGGCAAATACTTGTTGGATTTCTGCTCAGGACATGGACTGGTTATTACTAACACCATGTTCCAACATAAAAATGTGCACAAATTCACATTGAGAGAAGAGGCAAGGAATAAAAAAAGTCCAATTGACTATATTATTGTTGATAGTGATCACCATTTAGTCTTAAGCAGGATAAAACTGAATTTCATATTGAAAAGAAGAACTTGTAAGAAAGTTTTAAAACGAATAAAAGTTGAGCAGCTCTCAGATGTGAACTATAGATTAAAATATTCAAACATAACTCAAGAAAAAAATGAAAGAATTTGAGAACAGGAATCAAACCTTGGAGATTCAGTGGCAAGCTCTGAAGAAAACTTGATTGATTCTGCCAGAGAGGCATGTGATGAGGTTGTCTGCAAGTATAGAAAAATCAGAACTCCCTGGTGGACACAGGAAGTTACAGAGGCAGTGAAGGAAAAGAAGAAAGCATATCAAAAGTTCCTGGCAAATAAGTCAGCTTGTGCTCTTAGAGAACACAGACAAATGTAAGAAAGCTAAACACTGTGTAAAACTAGCTAAACAAAAGTCATGAGAAGACATTGGTAAGAACATAGAAAATAAATATCAGGAAGGTGGCAAGATATTCTGGAGATTGTTGAAGAAGCTCAGAAATGAAGGAAAGACTGCTGTAAAAGGAATTAGAGATGATAAAGGTGACATGAAAATGGGAGAAAAAGATATCCTTGAAGTATGGATTAATTACTTCAAAAGATTGCTAAATGAAACTAGCAGTGATGACATCACAGTGATGAAAAACGCTGACCAGACATGCAATCAGGAATACATATCCATACGTGAAGTAGAAAAAGCCATCAAAAGTCTGAAATGTGGAAAGGCAGCTGGAGTAGATGATATTAGACCAGAAATGCTCAAGTATGGAGTATAAAAGTTTTAAAGTGGCTACAATGCATAGTTCAGATGGCCTGGACACAAGGACGAATTCCAGATGATTGGAGTAGAGCTCTCATAGTACCCATATATAAAAAGGGAAATAAAACTGAATGTGAAAATTACAGAGGTATTTCACTACTGAGTGTTCCTGGTAAGATTTATGCCAGTATACTTGAGAAATGGTTGAGAAGGATTGTGGAAGACAAGCTTGGCGAGGAACAAGCTGGATTCAGGCCAAATAGAAGCTGTCAGGATCAGATATTCACTTTACGATAAATAGTTGAGAAGAAATGGGAATATAACAAAGATCTGCATTTAAGTTTTGTAGATCTGGAAAAAGCATATGACAAGGTGCCAAGAGAGAAGCTATTCAAAACGCTGCAGTTATATGGTATCAATGGGGCATTATATCAAGCAATACTTAGTCTTTATTTGAGTCATAAGTCAGCAGTTAGAATTGAAGGAAGTACAGGGAGATGGTTTAACGTTAAATCTGGTGTCAGACAAGGATGTACATTATCACCTCTGTTATTCATTATCTATATGGATCACATTATGAAGGAAAATGGTATTAAACCTGATATCAAAATTGGAGATGTTAATGTCAGCTCCTTGCTTCATGCGGATGATGTTATACTTCTAAATAAATCCGCTACAAGTCTGCAAGATTCCCTGACTAAACTCAATAACTGTTGTGATAGATATGGTATGAAGGTCAGCAATAACAAGACAAAGATAATGAAAATAGGTAGAAGCGTTGAAAATATCAGCTGCATTGTGAATGGAGAAGCTATAGAACAAGTAAAACATTTTAGCTACTTAGGCACAATATTCAGTGAAGATGGTAAATTAAATATGGAAATAGACAATAGAATCAACAAAGCTGGTATGGTAGGAAGTCAACTGAATACATTTATATGGAATAAAAGAGAAATTAGTCAAAACACTAAATTAGCTATATACAAGACAGTGTTGAAACCAATTTTAACTTATGGATCTGAAAGCTGGGTCAGAAGTAAAACACTTGATCAAAGACTAGAGACCGCAGATATGAGAGTCCTGAAAAAGATTAGGGGCATGAACAGATGGCATCAATGGCAATATCATATTAGGAAAGAACTTGACATTGTTAGCATCGAGGAATGTTTTAGCAGAGCTTATCTCAGGAGGTATGGTCACTTAAGAATGGAAGAGATAAGATTAGCAAAACAAGTGTTCTCTGCCAGGTTGGCAGATAAAAGACCTAGATATAGGTGGATTGATATGGTAAAAAGTGCCTTAGAAGATAGAAATATAGGATCTGACAATGTTGTAGCTTTGACAGCTAATAGATTGATTTGGCGGAAAATTGTAGATAGGAAGTTAGTAATGATGTAAATTTTTCATGTAGTACTATCATATCCTGTACACCCCTTGAGGATAAATGTCAGGAATTTGATGATGCTGATGATGGATATGATGTTTTTTGCAAAGACAGAAAGGGTAAAAAGGAAGGTCGAGCATTTTATGATAGGGAATACAAGATACGGAATAGTGATAGTGGTTTAATAGAATGGAATACATAGTCAGATGTTGCTATAGGCTTGGCAACATGGAAGGAAATGACCAGGAAATGTATAAGCAAATTAGTCAAGCAAATAGGAAAAGGGGGATCAGCATGGGTGATTTTAATTATGGCAATATAGACCAAGACGATGAGATAGCAATCAAAAGTAAAGAAAATTAATTTCTTGAGTTTTTGAGGAACAACTACTCAGACAGTATGTAACAGAGGACATTCGAAGAATGAGGGTTGTGGATTTGATCATCTCAGGTATCAAATCTCTCCCCAGTAGATGAAAGTAACAAGGAAGTAATTACCTTGGTGGCTGCCGCTGTGTGTGTGGACTACTGTGAAGAACGGGAACATGTGAGACTACAAAGTTAGTGATTATTTCATGGAATGAAGAGTGGAATGGAAAGGAGATAAATGCTGCTTGGGGTGCTATTCAACTATCTAGTAGAAGAAATTTGATCTAATTTTCCCTTCCAGTCGTTTCCGACAGTAGGTGACTTTTGTAAGCAATTTCCACAAAGTATTCCTGGTGAGATTTTTACAGGGTAGTTCACTGATGCTTCTTCTCCCCCCCCCCCTCCGAATAGGCCCAGGATTGGCATATGGCTGGGAAGTATTCATGACTGTAATCCATGTGTGTTCATGGGGCCGGTTTGCCTGTTCTGGGGGACAAAAAACCTGAGTTTCCAGGTGAAAAAACTCCCTACCTCTGTATGAGACTGGCTAACTCACCTTTTGTCGAAAGAGACCGGATAAAGGTTCCTCGTGTCACTGATGGGAATCGAACCCAGGTCTTTCGACCAAAGAAAATAAGGTAGGTATGAAATGGATGTATGAAGAGATTAAGCATGAAATATGGAGGGGGGGGAGGGAAAGAAAAGTACAGACAAGGAGGGTGACTAGGTTGGTAAGGATGCTATCCTTAAAAGTGCACTATAAGCAACAGCTAGCCTAAAAGCAAAAAAAAAAAAAAAAAAAAGAAAACTTGGGGAGTTCTTTCGATATGCAGCCAGCAAAAAAAATAATGATTATGGTAGGATGACACTGATCCTTATATATTGCTAGAGGCTGAGCTAATAAGATCTCTTATTTCCTCAACCTCTAGCACTATATCTCCACCAAGTGTAAACTTCACATCCCATCTTTGTTTCCAGATTTTAGAGAGAATGGTATAAGGATAACTGCTGCAGGGGATATAGTTAAGATATTTAATGAGCAGTTCATAAAAATCTTTCATCTTATGAATGTGACATCATGGAGAGTTAGAAAGCAGTGGATGATGAGGAGGAGACACTGATTATAAGTGAGCAAGAGGTATATGTAAAATAGTAAACTAGATATTAATAAGGCTGTGGGACTTGATGATATATATCATCATGTATTTTAAAGGAATATGCCAAGGAGATGACATTTGCTTTGGCATAACTGACCTGATGTAAGAGTCAATTTCGAAAGGAATGAAAGACTGTACTGGTTTATAAGGTGACAGAACTCAAGCATCAACCTATATGCCAATCTGTGTATCAGGTGTTATGATTAATGACAACCAGGATCTAGAATTGTGTTGACAACAGTAATATTATTTTTGAGGGATAGCAAAGATTTGTTAAAGGGAGGTCATGTTTCAGAAATCTACTTACTTATTACAATAATGTGAAAGCTGCATTGGATGAGGAAGATGGATACAGAGTAGTGGACTTAGATTTTGCAAAGGCTTTTGAGAGATTACTACATGATAAGTTGATAGTCAAACTAGAGCAGATCATGGGGATATTAGTTAAGCACGTTGGATTGGAGATTGGCTATCGGACAGATATCAGCAAGTTATATATGGGGAAGCCATGTCCCGGAAGAGGAAAGTCACTAGTAGTGTGCCTCAGGAATCTGTTTTAGGGTCATTGCTGTTTAACCTGTATGTTAATTATACTGGGAGAGATCAAATGGTGATATGCAGTTGTTGCAGATGATGCAAAGTTGGGAAGAACTATGAGGAGTGGAATAGATGTTCTGGCCTTACACGAAGATGTCAATAGAATGAGTGGGGATAACAGTTCAGTGTTATGAAATGTAAGGTTTTAAAATCTGGAAACAAAGATGGGATGTAGAGTTTACACTTGGTGGAGATATATTGCTAGAGGTTGAGGAAATAAGAGATCTTGGGATGATGGTGGATAAGGATCTAAAATTTAAAGGACACATTGCCAAAATTGTGAAGATAACAAGCAAATTGGGCAATGATGCAGAGAACACTGACTTGTACAAGTAATGAGATTCTGGTTCCACTGCATAAACCCTTGATTTGGCCACATATGGACTGCTGTGCACAAACTTGTTCACTGGTTTTCCAAAAGATGAAGAGATTGTCAAGGATCTAGAGGCAACTGACTCAGGTAGTTTCTGGTCTGTGGAATGCTGAGTATGAAGAAAGGTGGAGAAGATGCAATTTACAGTCTAGTGGATAGGAAGAAGGAGATAATATGATAGAGATGTACAAGTTAGTAAGGGATTGTTGTAAGATTAACGTTGCAGAGGTTTTTCAAAATATGTGGGAGATGGGGAGAGAACAAGAGGGCATCCCTGGAAGCTGTATAAGGAGGGTGTAAGTAAGAGAGTCAGAAGCAAGTATTTTGCATAGAGAGTGTTAGATCTTGAATAAGGACCTTTCATCAAATGGATCATTAATTCAAAATTTAACAAGAATATAATAATAACCAAGAAATACTTGTACTGTTAGTAAAGAAACATAATTGAATTACTTTAAAATGGAGTACAAAAAGAAGGAGGAATTTGTCTGTCTAGATTGAAATATTGTTGTTTGAAAACACTAGTAAGAAAAATACTCAATGCAAAATGTATGTCAATGCAAACAAAAGTCCAAAAGTTGCATGTGAGTTACCCACGATAAGCGTAACGCCCAAAGCAAAGGCATTTGTAGAAAATGAATTGAATTCGCGTTCCCCGAAAAGAGTGCTCTTGAGGAGAAGAGTTGTGACTAAACAACTTAAGGACCAATAAGAAGGTGCCATGAGAAAACTTCTGAAATGAAAAGAAGACGCAACAAGAGATAATAAATGCAGTTCGCGCGGGTTTCAACCCCCTGTTTTTTCTGTTCCTGTTTTCATTCAGACCCACGATGCTGACCAGCAGAAGGAAATTCTACGGCATCGGACGGCAAGTTTCTCCCCATTGCTGGTTGGCGAGTATCAGGTGAGCTGCATGCGAGACGACGGCGTCCACTGACTCGAGCCATCGGTAGAAGTGCCACCGGAATGAGACAATGGAAAGTTTTCCTCCAGGGAGACGGGCAGTCTGACGATAGTGACCAGCGAGACGAGCGCTTGCCCAGCAGAGTGCAGAAAATGGTTGTACATGACAAGCGAAGTGACCTCCGCATGGACGCAACCCACTGAAGCGGTAAAATATCTAATAGTAAAGGACGGACAAAGGGGACATGGTAACCTTATGCAGCGGTGGTAATGTACAGAATTTTCTTATTTTTTTTAACAATTAGCATTAGAGATAAAGGGTGAATCAATTTCTAGTTGGAAGAAAAATGGACAATTGTCTACAGAACCTTCTGAATGACTTATATGCATTGTAACTTGTTAGCTTCGTTGGACTGGTAATCGGAGGACTTAAGTTCTTGTGTGAGACCTAATTAATGTGGTGAGGCCCTGTGTTAGCATTTGAAGTTAAAATTGTATTTTCCCATGCTAAGTATGTTTTAATTGAGCAGAGGATATGAGATATATGTTCATTAACTAGAGTTTCATTTATGATTGTCAGTTGATTTAGTATAGGTATTGTGATAAGCGTTTGATATGTTTAAACCTAATTGTAAACTCATTAGATCGTTAATAAACATGTTTTACTATGTAAGTCTGAGTTTTGCTTACCACTCATAAAAGTTTGAACCCATGCATAAGGGGAAGGTATAGAATAATTAGAAAGGATAGGGCCATGCCTGCAAATTGAGATCTCTACAGATGCTATATATATTTTAACAAATTTAGGTAGCTGTTAGAACTCTGGGAAAGTTTCTCTGAGCAAGAATTCTTCTGTCCTAGGACTGTGACTGGTGCAACGAGAACAAACAAATTTGTCAGAGTTTGAAAAGGAGATGGCCCCAGAAAGAGAGAGAGACAGACTGGAGATCTCATTCTTAGTTGGCACAAGAAGGGATAATAGTAACATAGATTTAAAGAAAAACCATGACGTAACAAGGATTATGAATGACTGGAATGCACTGCCTGGGAATGTGGCGTCTGTATAAAATCCGAATTTATTTAATGCATCATATGATGAGCTATTTATGACAAAGGGACCTCCTGTGATGAGTCTTTGACTGCATAGGAGTCTTGAAATAATAATAATAATAATATTCATCTCATGTTGTTCTTGACTTTAAGGCATGACACAAGTCCATATTTTCTGCTTGTGTATTAGGTATATATATCTGTAGTTTAGTACTAGAATGAAAATGATCCTATATAGGAAAAATTATCTCCTCCAGACACCATACTGCATAGATGCAAGCAAAAACAAGTCAAGTTTTATTGTAGCACTAAAAACAGTACACTGTCTATGTATACTGTATTTAGTGACAAATAGCTTAATCAGAAACAATTAGAATGACCACCATATTGCACAGCTGCAAACAAAACAAAGTAAAAGTTTAATTGTGGCACTTAAAATACAGTCCTGCTTGAGGCACAACTAGCATAAAACACAGTCTGGTATGAAAAACATGAAAGTACTTTAAAAATTATAAAAAGTTATAGTAAATATCTTAACAACAGAAGTGGTGATAAATGCAAATTCTATTAAATAATTATGCTTATTTGAATACTAATACAAAAAATTTTGAATATTCCAAAATTCTAAATGTATGAGATTTGTACGCCACACATCGCTGTTAATAGAAGTGCTGGTTACAATAATTTACAAAGCGTACCATCCCAAAAAATAGCAATGGCCCTAATTAACTATTTTTGAAAATTAGTAGGCAGTGAGTCTTCATCCTTCGGCATTCCTGATAGTGAGTCAAGCAATCAACAATCCAAGGTTTTCAGAAGGAGAGCATGACAGACAACTGCTACCATCTCATGGCCCTAAATCCAAATACTTGTATTATCGTGGGTAATGGTCAAGTTCTACGGTCAGTTTTTGACCACAGACTCAACATCTTCAGATGTCGAGTTAAAAACCAAGTTTCGAGGAGAAGAACCAGCTAAAGAAAGGCTAGAAAAAAAAAAGCTCCTCCAGTTGGCAACTAGAATCTAACACCATTTCCATGTGGCTATAGTTGTCTTTGGTAGGTGGAAACAAGGAGACAAGTTTCTGAACTGGAGAAGAAAGATAGAAAACTGGAATTTCTATCTTTTTTCTCTAGTTCAGAAACTTAAGTCACTCCTGATTTAATGCCGGACCATCTTTCTGTACCTCCTTTAATTCTAACTGCTGATTTACAACTCGAACAGATACTATTTATTGCTTGATATGATGTCTCATTTACACCAAATAACTGGAGCATTTTGAACAGCTTTTCCTCTTGGCACCTTGTCAAGTGATTTTTCCAGATCTATAAAACTTAAATTTTAAAAACTTATCCTTGTTATATTCCCATGTTTTCTCAACTATTTGTCTTAAAGTGAAAATCTGATCCTGACAACTTAGTTTGGTTTGAACCCAGCTTGTTCTTCTCCAATTGATTTACAACTCGAACAGAGACTATGTATTGCTTGATATAATGTCCCATTTACACCAAATAACTGGAGCATTTTGAACAGCTTTTCCTCTTGGCACCTTGTTCAAGTGATTTTTCTAGATCTATAAAACTTAAATTTTAAAAACTTATCCTTGTTATATTCCCATGTTTTCTCAACTATTTGTCTTAAAGTGAAAATCTGATCCTGACAACTTAGTTTGGTTTGAACCCAGCTTGTTCTTCTCCAAGCTTCTCCTTCACAATTTTTCTTAGCCGTTTCTCAAGAATACGTACATAAATCTTACCAGGAACATTCATAGAGAAATTCCTCTGTAATTCTCACATTCAACTTTATTCCCTTTTTTAAAAGATGGGTACTATGAGTGCTCTACTCCAATCATCTAGAATTCAACCCTTTGACCAGGCCTTCTGAATTATGCAATGTAGCCACTGTAAAACTTTTATACCTCCATATTTGAGCACTCCTGTTCAAATATCATCTACTCCAGCTGCCTTCCCACATTTCAGGTTCGTGATAGTTTTTTGTACTTCAAGTACAGATATATATATTCCAGATGGCATTCCTGTTGAGTGTTTTCTACCACCACTCATTTTTTTAAACTGTCTTATGTGTGTCTTCCTGACAACCAATTGCCAAGGGTTTGGATCATAATCAAAATCCTTGCCAATTGAGTCAATATTATTTTCTCTCATGAACAATCATTTACATGTTAAGTGTTACGTATTAAAAAAAAGATCTCTTTTTTAATAACTACAAGCAGCTTTCTGATAAAAAATGATAACAGGATTATTGTTCCATATATTAAAAATATTTTGGAAAAAGTAGATCACATATTAACATATCATGGAGGGTGGAAGCAGCATAAAATAGAGGATTGCTTTCTAAGGAGAAGCACAGTGGGGAATTTGTGTGCCTCAGGCCAGTGCGGTAGCCGTGAAGGCTTGCAGAGAACCTTGAAAAATAGCTGAATAAAGGGGCTCTGGCGAAGATGTTAGGACTGCAGTGACATCTGTTTCATCATTGGCAGAAGAATTCATATATCAATGGCAATGTGAAACAACTGTCGGCTGGAAGAATCTTTGAAGATTCTTCCTGAATGAAGCTGGAAGATATTGAGTAAGTAGAGGAACTAACATATAACTATACTATCAATTTGTCTTGATGATATCAAGACAAACAGATAAGCAACATATGAAGTTTGCATATTTTTTGAATTCTCTTCTGATTGTAAATATCCTACACTTAAACCTATTGAACTGCTACAAGGGTAGCTGTACGATAGGTTCATCCTCATTTTATGCTGGTTTTGCAGCATAAAATGAGGATCATGATTCACAATGCAGCTGATATTTTCAATGTTTCTGCCTATTTTCATTATCTTTGTCTTGTTATTGCTGACCTTCATACCATATCTATCACAACAGTTATTGAGTTTAGTCAGGGAATCTTGCAGACTTGTAGCGGATTTATTTAGAAGTATAACATCATCCGCATGAAGCAAGGAGCTGACATTAACATCTCCAATTTTGATATCAGGTTTAATACCACTTTCCTTCATAATGTGATCCATATAGATAATGAATAACAGAGGTGATAATGTACATCCTTGTCTCACACCAGATTTAACATTAAACCATCTTTATGCACTTCCTTCAATTCTAATTGTGGACTTACAATTCAAATAAAGACTAAAGTATTGCTTGATATAATGCCACATTGATACCATATAATAGCATATTGAATAGCTTCTCTCTTGGCACCTTGTCATATGCCCTTTCCAAATCGACAAAAGTTAAATACAGATCTTTGTTATATTCTAATGATTTCTCCACTATTTGTCGTAAAGTGAAGATCTGATCCTGACAGCCTCTATTTGACCTGAATCCAGCTTGTTCTTCACCAAGCTTTTCTTCCACAATTCTTCTCAACCATTTCTCAAGTATACTTCCATTTATCTTACCAGGAACACTCAGTAGGGATATACCTCTGTAATTCTCACATTCAGTTTTATTTCGCTTTTTATATATGGGTACTATGAGAGAGCTCTACCCCAATCATCGGAAATTCGTCCCTTTGTCCAGGCATTCTGAACTATGCAGTGCAGCCAATGTAATACTTTTATACCACCATACTTCAGCATTTCTGGTCGTATATCATCTAATCCTGTTGCCTTTCCACATTTCAAGCCTTTGATGGCTTTTTCCTTGAAGTATGGATATGTATTCCTGACTGCATGCCTGGTCAGTGTTTTTTTATCATTGTGCTGTCATCTCTGCTTGTTTAATTTAGCAGTTTTTCAAAGTAATTACTCCATACTTCAAGGATATCTTTTTCTCCCATTTTCATGTCACCTTTATCATCTCTAACTCCTTTCACAGCACTCTTTCCTACATTCCTAAGTTTCTTCAACAACCTCCAGAATATTTTGCCACCTTCTTGATATTTATTTTCTATGTCATAATAAATTTAGTTTAATCCTTTATCCAAGTGTGTGCAAACAAAGTTTGGCCTGAAAGTATTTTCAGGACTGGAGTAAAGTGGTACAACACCGGGCAACTCCTTGCAAAGGTGGAGCAAGCTACCAACACTCCTATCTCAGTATCTCCCATAATGCAAAACACATCTCTCCTTGCGGATATGTATAATGTTATGCATTAAGGGAAGGGCCACTACCCACTGGGTAGTGGCCCTTCCCTTAATGCATAACATTAAGGGAAGAGCCTTAAAAACACATCTCCTTGCAGATATGTATAATGTTATGCATTAAGGGAAGGGCCTTAATGCCCTTAATGCATAACATTATACATATCCGCAAGGAGATGTGTTTTGCATTATGGGAGATACTGAGATAGGAGTGTTGGTAACTTGCTCCACCTTAGCAAGGAGTTGCCCGGTGTTGTACCACTTTACCCCAGTCCTGAAGATACTTTCAGGCGCAAACTTTGTTTGCACACACTTGGATAAAGGATTAAACTAAATTTATTATAGTCTGACAAGTGAAAAATAAACTTTCAACATTTTCTATGTTCTTGCCAAAGTCCTCCCATGACTTTTGTTTAGCTAGTTTTACACATCTCCTTCACTGCCTCTTTAACTAACTGTGTCCACCATGGAGTTCTAATTTTTCTAACCTTGCAGACAACTTCATCACATGCCTCTCTAGGTGAATTAATCAGGGTTTTCTTCAAGGCTTGCCACTGAATCTCCAAGGTTTGGTTCCTGTTCTCAAACTCTTTCATTTTTTTTTTCAATAATCTTTGTGCATTTTAGTCAACAGTTCACATCTGAGAGATGCTCAACTTTTATTCGCTTTAAAACTTTTTTACATGTTATTCTTTTCAATATGAAATTCAATTTTATCCTGCTCAAGACTAAATAGTGATCACTTCTAATTTCAAATCCTCTGTACACTCTGGTGTCCTGCACCAGGGACAAAACATCACTATCACTACAAAGCTAATAATATCCATTATTATTAGCTTTGCTCTTTTCTCCAAATTGCCAAAATATTTTTGTATGTCTGACAATCATTTACTACTCTGCTATTTAGATCCCCAACAAGGACCATAGCATAGTCAATGAGACTATTTCTTATTCCTTGCCTCTTCTCTCCATGTGAATTTGTGCATGTTTTTATGTTGGAACATGGTGTTAGTAATAACCAGTCCATGTCCTGAGCAGAAATCCAACAGATATTTGCCATTATTATTAGCTTTGCTCTTTTCTCCAAATTTTCCCAAAATATTTTTGTATGTCTCACAATCATTTCCTACTCTGCTATTTAGATCCCCAACAAGGACCAACTTTTCCTTTTTCATTGTGTCAGTTGCTTTTTCTAAAGCATCAAAAAATTCCTCCACTTCTACCTTAGTAGAACCTTCTGTGGGACCATACGCTCAAATAAGTCTCATTGTCCAGTTCCCCATTCTGATATTTGCCCACATCACTCTACTTGAAATTGCCTGCCATTCAAGAAGATTAGTCTCGTATTTTGTGTTGAATACTATGGCTACACCTTCTTTTCCTTGATTGTCATTGCCTGAATATAACATTTTGTATTTATTGCTCACCAGTTTTTGTCTTTTTTGTTTCAGTCACCCCTATTATGTCGATCTGGTACTTATCTAATTCCTCAGCTAGCTCCATTTCTTTTCCATTCAGGCTTCTTTTGTTGATAGTACCGATCTTCAGTTCTTGGGATATTGAGTTGGGGTGTGTTTTCAGATTTGTTCCAGTAGCTGACTTTCCGCTGTTTTCCCTGGTTCCCTGGCGAAAACAATGGGGGCCTTGTTTAACTAGGCGACGCTCCAGCCGGCATGAAATTTTGTCATGTTGTACCATCATTTTGTATATTGGTTTAAGCCAATAAGAATACAATTTGGTTGGCTAAATCCCAAATTGCCAGCCCATCCTCGTTCGTTCAGTATCAAAGTAGATACCCAACAGGGTGCACCACGAGAAGGTGAGGATTGGACATTAGGTCAGAAGCCCTGGTCGGTTCTCCGCATTCCTTTAAAGGCTATGTGGAGGTCTCCTCTCAGTTATACAGCTTTGACCATTAAGCACTCCCTTTGCCATATTAAAATGACATTCGTTCTCCTTTTCCCATACTGCCAGTATCGCACATCCTAAAAAAAATTTGAGTTCTATACTTCCTTCTTTCTATTCTAAAATAGATTTCTAGTCCAATAAAAGAATAATGTTCAGATAATAGACATTGGAAGAACTGATATTTGAAATTTTGCGATTTTAGGTGGGAGTTTGATGTTTGAATAATAAATAAAAATGGAAATAATGAACATCTCAGAACAATAAATTTTCACATATTAAGTCAAAGTTTAAAAATTTAAGATAACTGAAAAGTCAGATATTAAGATGTTATGTACCTTAATGGAGACAAGAAAATGGGAAGTAAATAAAATGAAAGTACTGAAAGTTCAAGAAATATTTCAAAGAGTGAAAATAGTGCTGTTCCAAAACAAAAATGTTGATTTACGTATATTCATTTATATTTTTTCTGGAGTGGTGGTTAAGATGTTATAGGGGTCAATTAAATTTAGAATATGAGATGTTCAATGAAAATGAGTGAATTTATTAAGAAACCTTGTTTCAACACCCCAAGATTTTGCAAAGTCATTTGACAAACCACCCACATGATAAGTTGATTTATGGTTAAAGAAGACAGGAATTTTATAGTGCCATGTGCAGTAAGTGGTTAAGACAAGAGAAGAAATTGAGAAGAAATAGAGGTTATAATGACTGACACACCAAACACAAACACAAAAAAAGAATGAATGCCATTTAGAAATGATTCAAGTTTGATGTTTTTTTGCTCTTTGGAAATCTGGTTAGGATATGTTGATAATTTGGTTGAAACTATTTCAAACTTTATTGCAGGCAGAGAAGGAAGACTAAGATATTAATGAAAGCAAGTTACAACATGTGTGATTCTTCTCTTGAAAAGCTTTGGAATGCTTCTTAGAGAACTAACACTTAATAAGTTCAAATAAGGCAACAAGTGTTGTCTTATTTGAAAACATTCTCAAAAGAATGGTGTTTACATTCAGTGCAAATGTTTGGATCAAAAGAGAAGAAACAATAATCTAAACAAATATGAAAATCTGATTGCCTGAGAAGGAGGTCTAAATTCAAATCCTAATACCACACAAAACCAGGAGAGTCACTGTGTGATGGTTATGCCACTGGGGAAAAAATCATACTAGTTTGTGATGTAAATAGCCTCATGGACAAATGACATCCACAATATATGTAGAAGAATCACTGGTGATGGAATGTTTGGATTATGTGATATTCTACCAGGCATGTGAATAAAATGCATAATATGGTATATAGTACATAATATATTGCAAATGTCTTGGTATCTCCCTATCTGTTCCAACAGCATTACTGCAGTTGAATAAGAATAGCCATTCACTAAACATTCAGCTAAAGCCAACAAAAATCAATTTCCCAATGTGACTAGATAATTGAGAAATCGGTGACTTTAATAGATGAATAGAAATATGAGTTACCAGTTTGATAATATATGGCAACGAATGTGGGCAAGTGGTTTCAGTATGCATTACTTTCCTTTACCTGAGAAGGAGATCAAAATTCAAATCCTAATTATGATAAGAAGAACTAGGCTTTTTTTCCCCCTCAAGCAGGACAAAACTAGACAATATTAGATGAAGACTTGTTTCCCCACTTCCTCTACTGGAAATTTTTTCCTTGTTGCAAAACAGGTAAACATGCACACATAATAGTTTAAAAACTGCCAGCAACAGTCACAGACAAGTGGCTAAAAATAGGTTGAATTAACACACTGGTTAAGTTGAAAACAGTCTGAATGATGATAAATTACCTGAACAAAATTATTTTATATTATAATGAACTCATTCTTCAGCTTTGATTCCCCACTCTTCATAATCCTGTTTCCTTACATATTTATGTCCAAAGAATTCCACAGTTTTGTAATATACTAAAAAAAAAAACTTTTGCAATTCTTATATTTTTAAAAAAATAAAATATTGCTTTTAATTTTCAAGAACTAAAATAAAGAAATCAAAACAGATATAATTTTTACTGTAAAGCAATGAAGATTAGCTTACCCCATATAGTTTTGACTTCAATTCAAATTGACTTCTAATGAAAATTTCTTATTTAACATTGGTAATGAATTTTGTCATAAAAAATAAATGCAAAACAAACCAACAAACAAAAAAGAAGCTATTTCAAACCAGACTGACTGTAGATGACACTAATACAATTTTAATGCTGATTCCAATCTTGAAAAAAATATTTAAATTTAAAATATTTATAAACTCAATGTTCAACAGATATCAAGAATATGTATTATGTAAAATTGTATAAATTTATTTATGAAGCTAGACTTTTCACTAACACACTTTTTCTTTTTTTATACATCAAATCTCCAAACATAAGGGGCTGAAAAATTTATAGAACATGAATGAATGTTATGTGTATTCTGTGAAGAAAGAACAAAATCGTTGATGTCTTTTAAAAAAAAAAAAAAAAAAAAACTGCCAAGGATAGTGGATTATAGTTCTTAGAGAATACAGCATAAGAAAGAGTGTTCCAAAGAACACAAGTAGATGGATGGAAGAGGAGAACAAGAAGCAAGTTTAGTAACTCTGAAAGTGAATTGTGTATAGTTGTTGACCACCAACTGTTCATGGTTTTACAAGCTAAGAAGTTGTGGCAGTTTTGGATTTACAGATGAAATAACCTAGGCCATTGGTGCACCATAGAGGGAGCCAAGGAGCCCTGGCCCCCTCCAAAAGAAAAAGGGGAAAAAAAATAGAAAATTTTCCAAAAATCTTTTCCTAATTAAAATTTTTTTTTTTTTTTAAATTTATGTTGTGTTGTGTTGTTTGCCTTGCATTCACAGCAGCCAGGATTCCCAAGAGCTATAGGGTATTCCCAACTTATGTGACTGCTAATTCATAAGTAGCATAAAAATAGAAGACACGAAACAACACAACATAAATTTAAAATCGTCAATTCAACTCAGTCCCCCAAGATTAAATCCTGAGTGCACCACTGACCTAGGCTATGATGCCAATGTATTATATCTGCAGCTTAGAGGGAAGTAGCAGAATGATACTGACTAACTTAGCACACTACAACCAAGGAAAATATCAACAGAAAAGGAAGAAAGAAGAAACAGGATATTATCAGAAAGTGACGCAAGTAAATTTGTGAGACAAGGATCATCTACGATAGTGGTCTGAAAAGTTCTTGGCCTCAACCATAGATGGCAACACTATCAGCAAGATTTTTTTTTTCTAAGTTGGTAGATCTGTCATAAGCATCCATGTTAAATTGCTACTCTATCAAGTAGTTTGTTTTATACAGCTGTCTGAAGCAAAAGGTTGTCTGTATTCCTTGAAATGGATAATATTGAGTATCGTGTGGTTATAAAATTCTTAGTAAAAGAAGGTTTAATGCCAAAAGAAATTCATTAGAAGTTCATAAAAGTTTACAGGCACTCTTCTCCTTCATTTCTGACAATTAAAAAATGGGCTGCCGAGTTTAAACATGGCTGTACCAGTTTTGAGGATGATCCACCTGAAGGACCTCCAAAAAGTGTAACAACACCAGAAATCATTGATCAAGTGCACAATAGGTATTGGATGACTGGAGAGTCAAAGTGTGTGAAATTGCTGAGATTATAGGCATTTCAAAAGAACGTGTAGGATATATTTTGCATGAAGAATTGCAAATGAAAAAGCTTTGCACAAGATGGGTGCCAGGCTTGTTCACAGCAGATAAAAAGTGCACTCACATGAAAATATCTGAACAGTGCTTGGATCGTTTTAACAAGAATAAAACTGATTTTGTGAATCGATTTATTACTATGGATGAGACTTGGATTTACCATTACACACCAGAATCCAAACAGCAGTCAAAACAATGGACAGAAGCCAGTTGTTCAGCGCCAAAGAAGACAAAGTCGGTTTCATCAGCAGTAAAGATCATGGCATCGGTGTTTTGGGATGCAAAAGGCATTAGGGGAATATTATTCCACTCTTTTAACCATACTAGATGAAAAAATTTGTCAGAAAAGACCTGGTTTGCAGAAGAAAAAAATCATCTTTCATTAGGACAATGCACCTGCCCACAAAGGTGTTTTGGCAATGGGAAAATTAAGGGATCTGCACTATGAATTGTTGGAACATCCACCCTATTCCCCAGATTTGGCTCACTCTGACTTCTATCTCTTCCCAAAACTAAAAACTCTTTCTCACTGGTCAGCATTTTTTTTCGAATCAAGAGGTGATTGCAGCTGTAGAGGGGTATTTTGCAGATCTTACTGAGAACCACTACAGGGACAGAATAATGGCTCTGGAGCATTGCTGGAATAAATGTATTAGTCTTAAAGAAGATTATGCTGAACAATAAAAATAATTTAAAATTATAAATTTGTTTTTTCATTATTAGGCTGAGAACTTTTCAGACTACCCTCGTATTAAATAAATTGTCCTTTTCTGTATAGCATCACACATTTTTAGGAGGTTTTTGGTGCATCACCCTGAAATGTGAGAATATTATTCTAAAGATAGGCAAATTTTGGACTTCAATAGTGTTCATATTTGCAGAAGGGAGTAGTATCTCTCATTATAGAGTTATAGCCTAAGGAAAAAAATCTTATATTTATTGGGGATCTGATTATAATTAAATTAAGGAAAAAAATAAAGTGAAATATTTTTTCTTTGAGAAATAAGATAAAATTGTCTTTTGATAGCATCAAAATGAGGTTCTCCTCACTCTCTGAGTGGAATTCTCCACTTGAGAGAGAGAGAGAGAGAATGGCATAACCTCCATATAAGCTGATGCAGATTAAATACAACAGTAAAATAATGCTTTTCAAAGATAAAAACATGAGCAGCTTTGTTTCTTTTTTTTATCTTTTAATTATCCAACTCCACTGTTAATCTCTTACTGGTAAGACCCATTAATGGATTAACTGTAGTACCATTGCAAGCTTTACAACCGTTTGACTTAAGAGACAAACTCTGTTACCTGGAATTTCCTGTTTACCCAAGTAAACAGTTAAGTGATACATTTTATTATTTTGATTGTTTACAAAGCTATTATTATTATTGTATGAGTATCTCCATGCAGTTAGAAGACTCATCATGGGAGACCCACACTAACCTTTATACATACAATGCCTATCATACCTCTCCTTAAATTCATTCACTATATCAGGATACTCACAATTCTGGAAATACATTCTGCTCATTCTCCACTTTCCAAGCAAAATATCTAGTTTGCACATCCTTGCACAACAATTAGAGGTCAACACTAGTGATGACCTCTAATTCTCTCTATTCACCATGTATTGAAAAATTTTCCTTTGTGTCAATCTTATAGAACCCCTTTAATGACTTATAAGTTTCTATTATGTTCCCTTGTTTCCCCCATCAATTAAACTTTGCAAAGCACACATCTTCAACTTATCTTCATAGGGAGCATTCCACAGATCTGTCATGAACTTGGTCACTTGTCTCTGAATCCTCTTCATCACTTCTAGTCCCTAAGAAACCCAGGTGCCCAGACCCATGCATAGTACCCAAGATGCAGCAAATTGGTCTTATAAGGAGAGATAATAACCACCTTATCTTTATTTGGTGGGTGTTTTTTTCTAACATTCAAATAACTATTTGAGCTATTTTACTAATTTCACTAATATTTATTCAAACTTTTGCAATATGCCCTCTGAACCTCAACTCTCTGTCTACTATGACCAAGTTCCCAGCCTCATCAATTTCCTTCAATCCAGTACCCTCAATGAGATATGCAGAGGTCACTTTTGAACTCAAAGTTCATAACCTTGCAAAATTAAACTAACAATCATTATCCTTCACCCAAATGTCAATTTATTTAAATCATCTTGCTGGATGAGTTATCCTGGAGGACTATTGTTCTCCCCAGTTTTGCATCATCAACAAACAAATAAATATTCCCTCCTAAAATCTTTCCCTATATCATTAATAAAGTAAAGAGTACAGAATCCTTAGGCACTCTGCTAATCATCCTCATTCTCCTAGATTCCACTCCACCATATATTCCTCTGTCTGTCAGTCACCATCCTAACCATGCTACCAGCATCATGTCCATTTGCTTCAACTTTTATAACACTTTTTCATGCAGTATATATATAAAATTGAATTTCACTTTGGGTATAAAAAACAAAAATTTAATTATATATATTTCAAAATGTGACATCGGATAAATCCTAGCAATAAATTTAATTTTCATTGAATTTGATTTGATTTGAAAATATTAAGGTTTTTTTTTCTTTTTTAATAAAACAGTCATTGTTTTTAAAAGAAAAGAATACTCATGAGTTTGTCCCTTTGAAATTATGGGTCATCCCACCTGCCAAACATTCGAATCAGGCAGAGAACACAATTCACAGATATATATATAGTCCACAAGCTTAGTGTGCACCTGTAGCATAGATATGAAACACTTTGTCCTTTGGTTAGAAAAGACCTGAGATGAACACACTGCTTAGGACTAGAATTATCTTTATTAGAGCTTTTCAAGTAAAGATGAGATATGGAGATAATGAGTTTCTCTACTGGAAAGTCGTGGTTTTCTTCATGCATGGAAAATACACACATACTTAAGGAACTCTGCAGCATGGTTGGAAGAATGATGGGACATGCACCATTTGAGTAGCAAAGACCGAGTTTAATTCACAAAATAATGAAAGGAATTTTTGTATGGACTTTTTTTCAATTAAGGATGAGTTTGCCAAGCTCTAACTAATTTGGAAATGGCACGTAAAAAATCTCAATGGAGGAAGCCATCTGCCATAACATGTGAATGTTATAATTAAGAGAAACCTCCAATGAGTGAGGGACTATTCGAGAGAGGTCACATTCTATCATACTTATCCTTGAATTCATTCACACTGCTTGCACACACAACATCTAATGGCAATTCATTCCAATCACGCACCACCCTATGAGAGAAAAATCTAGCCATCATCTGCCTCTTAGCAGCATTCATTCTCAGTTTCCAAGGATGCCCTCTTATCCTTTCCCCATCCTCCATAAAATGAAAAATTCCATCAACTGAAATCCTGTATGACACTTTCAGAAGTTTGTAAGTGTCAATCTACCTTCATAATCAGTATTCCACAATCCTGATATAATTTTTAACACTCTTCTTTGCACTCTCTCCACTGTATAAGAATCACAATGGAAACCAAGAGATAGATCTGCACACAATAGTCCAAGTGAGCTCAAGGCCTTGTAAAGAGGCAAAATAACATCCTTATCTTTACATTTGAAAGTTCGTTTCAGCACTGCAATTATCTTTTGATCAACTTGCTATCTTAACACTCCAAGATCCCTAGCTTGATTAGTTTATCCAAGCATAATCCCACCAATATAATATGACATTGGCTATGTAATCATACCAAAAAGGCATGACTTTACATATACTGACATTGAACTGACATCCATGTACCCATGCCCACAATTCCAGCCTATTCAAATCATTCTGCAAGTACTCCCTATCAGCGGCATTCCTGATTACCCTACTTATCTTTGCATCATCAACAAATAGCTGTATGTCACCTGGCAATCTTTCCCAATATCATTAATTGTACAGATTGAATAACAGTGGACCAACAACAGATCCTTGTGGTAGATGCAATCCCTAACCAATTTTTTCAAAATCTTTACCGCCACTCCTGAGATACTGGTTGGTCAATAGTTGGATACATCAGTCTTTGTACCACTCTTGTGCAATGGGATTACTACACATTTTCTCCATTCCTGAGTAACGTTCACTGTTCTGACACTCAAATTATATAGCCTTGTCAAAGGAATAGCCAGTGTTCAGATGAGCACTCTATTAGCACCTGTGCTGATATCCCATCAGTCCCTATTGCTTAACTGTTATTCAGTTTGTGCATCAGCTCTAATACCTCCTCTTCGTACAGCTGAGTTTCTTCATGCAGTGAAGAGGTAGCAGTAAACTCAATGTTGCATACATCAGGTTGATAGCTTTTAGCAAAATGGACACTCATTAGTTGAACAACCTCTTCTGCATCTGACACCCTCACATCATCTGCATTCAGAAGATTTATTCTTTCATATTCATTTTTTCTTTTATTTACAGCATATCAATAGAATTCTTCTGGATTGTCTTTAGCTTGCAGAGCCAGTTTCTTTTCATACTAAGACTTAGCTTTCTGTACAACAGTTGTGACTATTCTAGCCTGCTGATTATAATTTTCATAATGGACATCATCCTTATACACACCATATTCCTTCCACATCATCCATTTCTTACAAATCCTTTGCTTAATAACACTACACATCCATTTGACTCCTACCTATTTATTCTTTGAACTCTTGAGACACATTCTGATATTGCATCATTTAAGTATTTTTTAAATGCTTCCCATCCAACATCCAACAACCGTGTTTACAGATGCAATTTAAAGAAACAGTTATATTGCAATATACCTACAGATGATAGAATTGGAACTATTTTTAATCGGAACAGCTGCATATTCCATTTTTTTTTTTTTTTTTTTTTTTTTTTTGCTTATGTGTGTCAGGTGGAGGGGACCTATACATAAGTAAATATTTCCAATGAAAGACCTTTTAAATTACTGAACAGATAACTATTAAATGAAATGCTTAATGTCTTATTTACTAGGATCAGGGTGAAGAGTCATCATCATCATCATCAAATTCCTGCCATGCCATGTACCCTCAAGGGGTGTACAGGATATGACAGTACTACATGAAAAAATTACATCATTACTAACTTCCTATCTACAATTTTCCTCCAAATCAGTCTGTTACTTGTCAAGACTCCAACATTATCAGATCTTATATTTCTATCGTCTAAGGCACTTTGTACCGTATCAATCCACCTATATCTTGGTCTTCTTCTGGGTCGTTTTCCTGCCAACCTGGCAGAAAACACTTGTTTTGTTAATCTTTCCTCTCCCATTCTATTTAAGTGACCATACCACCTGAGATTAGCTCTGCTAACGCATTCCTGGATGCTGAAAATGTCAAGTTCTTTCCTAATATCCTCATTTTTAATATGATATTGACATTGATGCCATCTGTTCACACCTCTAATCTTTCTCAGGACTCTCATATCTCTAGTCTTTGGTCAAGTGTTTTACTTCTGACCCAGCTCTCAGATCCATAAGTTAAAACTGGTTTGAACACTGTCTTGTATACAGCTAATTTAATGTTCAGACTAATTTCTCTCTTATTCCATATCAATTTATTCAATTGACTTCCCACCATACCAGCTTTGCTGATTCTGTTGTCTATTTCTATATTTAATTTACCATCTTCAGTAAAAATCGTGCCTAAGTAGCTGAAATGTTTTACTTGTTCCACAGGTTCTCCATTCACAACACAGTTGACATTTTCAATGATTCTGCCTTGCAGAATTGCAAGGCAGAATCATTGAAAATTGAATCTTGCAGACTTGTAGCAGATTTATTTAGAAGTATAACATCATCCGCATAAAGCAAAGAGCTGACATTAACATCTCCAATTTTGATATCAGGTTTAATACCACTTTCCTTCATAATGTGATCCATATATATAATGAATAACAGAGGGGATAACGTACATCCTTGTCTCACACCAGATTTAACATTAAACCATCTTCCTGTACTTCCTTCAATTCTAACCGCTGACTTACAACTCAAATAAAGACTAAGTATTGCTTGATATAATGCCCCATTGATACCATATAACTGCAGCGTATTGAATAGTTTCTCTCTTGGCACCTTGTCATATGCCTTTTCCAAATCGACAAAACTTAAATACAGATCTTTGTTATATTCCAATGCTTTCTCGACTATTTGTCGTAAAGTGAAGATTTGATCCTGACAGCCTCTATTTGGCATGAATCCAGCTTGTTCTTCACCAAGCTTTTCTTCCAAAATTCTTCTCAACCATTTCTCAAGTATACTTGCATAGATTTTGCCAGTAACACTCAGTAGGGAAATACCTCTGTAATTCTCACATTCAGTTTTATTTCCCTTTTTATATATGGGTACTATGAGAGCTCTACTCCAATCATCGGGAATTCGTCCCTCTGTCCAGGCTTTCTGAACTATGCAGTGCAGCCACTGTAAGACTCTTATACCACCATACTTCAGCATTTCTGGTCGAATATCATCTACTCCTGCTGCCTTTCCACATTTCAAGCCTTTGATGGCTTTTTCTACTTCAAGTATGGATATGTATTCCTGACTGCATGCTTGGTCAGTGTTTTTTACCACTGTGCTGTCATCACTGCTAGTTTCATTTAGCAGTTTTTCAAAGTAATTACTCCATACTTCAAGGATATCTTTTTCTCCAGTTTTCATGTCACCTTTATCATCTCTAACTCCTTTTACAGCACTCTTTCCTCCATTCCTAAGCTTCTTCAACAACCTCCAGAATATTTTGCCACCTTCTTGATATTTATTTTCTATATTCTTGCCAAAGTCCTCCCATGACTTTTGTTTAGCTAGTTTTACACACTGTTTAGCTTTCTTACATTTGTCTCTATATTCGGTAAGAGTAAAAGCTAACTTATTTGCCAGGAACTTTTGATATGCTTTCTTCTTTTCCTTCACTGCCTCTTTAACTTCCTGTGTCCACCAGGGAGTTCTGATTTTTTTATCCTTGCATACCTCACCACATGCCTCTCTGGCAGAATCAATCAATGTTTTCTTCAGAGTTTGCCACTGAATCTCCAAGGTTTGATTCCTGTTCTCAAACTCTTTCATTTTCTTTTCAATAATCTTTCTGTATTTTAGTCTACAGTTCACATCTGAGAGCTACTCAACTTTTATTCGCTTTAAAACTTTCTTACATGTTATTCTTTTCAATATGAAATTCGATTTTATCCTGCTCAAGACTAAACAGTGATCACTTCCAATTTCAAATCCTCTGTACACTCTGGTGACCTGCACCAGGGAGAAAACATCACTATCAACAATAACATAGCCAATGAGACTTTTTCTATTCCTAGCCTCTTCTCTCCATGTGAATTTGGCACATTTTTATGTTGGAACATGGTGTTAGTAATAACCAGTCCATGTCCTGAGCAGAAATCCAACAGATATTTGCCATTATTATTAGCTTTGCTCTTTTCTCCAAATTTTCCCAAAATATTTTTGTATGTCTCACAATCATTTCCTACTCTGCTATTTAGATCCCAACAAGGACCAACTTTTCCTTTTTCATTGTGTCAGTTGCTTTTTCTAAAGCATCAAAAAATTCCTTCACTTCTAGCTTAGTAGAACCTTCTGTGGGACCATAGGCTCAAATAAGTCTCATTGTCCAGTTCCCCATTCTCATATTTGCCCACATTACTCTACTTGAGACTGCCATTCAAGAAGATTAGCCTCGTATTTTGTGTTGAATACTATGGCTACTCCTTCTTTTCCTTGATTGTCATTGCCTGAATATAACATTTAGTATTTATTGCTCAGAAAGATCTCACTAGTTTTGGTCTTTTTTGTTTCAGTCACCCCTATTATGTCGATCTGGTACTTATCTAATTCCTCAGCTAGCTCCATTTCTTTGCTGTTCAGGCTTCTTACGTTGATAGTACCGATCTTTAACTCTGGTGATATTGAGTTGGGGTTTGCTTTCAGATTTGTGAAGAGTCATTTGTATGAATAAAAACTTAAAACCAGTCTTATGCAAATACAAAGAAAAAATAAAATGTATTCTCTTTCAAAGAGAACAAGAAAATTCAAAAACTTACTTTCTACAATTCGAGGATCCAAATTATGCATTTTAAAACGAAAATCTAAAGAAGCAAAAAATATACATTTTTAATGCTACAGTGCCACTGTTCTTTCATATATGAATTATAATAACATTTATAATTAGAACATAATTCCATCTTTCAAACAGAAGAGAATAATGGCTTACCTCTCTTAATATGAAATGAGACTAACACGAACAGATACAGAAAGTCAATTAGAGCGTACTTAAATTTTTATAAGAATGCTGACAATTCCTTTAGAATAAAAGGGAATAAAGTATAAAATGAGAAATTAACCAATGCAAAATAATCAATTAAATAGTGCTTTTATTCAGCATGCACATAACAGGGTGATCAAAATTAAAGTATCCCTGTTTAAGGACTTGTGGAGCACCATCCATGGATTCAAATGCTGCAGAACTTTGCAGGAATACATTGTGTGTCACAAGGAAGTGAAATCTGAGAAAAAAAAAAGTAGTTCCAATATTCACTACCAGGGGTGTATGATGTACCGAATGCAGATGTAGTAATTATGTGTGTGTGTGTGTGTGTGTGTAAGAAGGAGAAAAGTGACAAGCATAAATAACACACTTTTATTAATTTCCATTATGTTATTATGCATTCAAGGCTGTCCTGTTCAATGTGCTGCCCTTCTCAGTATGACACAAACTGTATTCAACGGCAGAACACAGCTAGTCAGGACTGATGTTGCGCACATGATGTGTTATGCAGTCTTTCAGACTGCATAACACAGCATGACTGCTGTGTTAGACTACATGAAAGAATGCATAACACAATGGAGCCAGAAGTCACCGCATAATGCAATGGAGCCAGAAGCCACAGGGGATCAGATTAGGTGAACGCATGGATGATCACTCTGGCGTCCATGAAATGTTCTCAACGAATTCCCTGTGTAGATCAACCAATGTGTGGAAGGACTCTATCCTGCATGAAAATGACTAAATCCATTCAGAGGTACTGCTGTAGCTGTGGCAGAACAAAATTGTTTATCATATCAAGATACCTCTTACCAGTAACTGAGCAGGTCACAGGACTAGCTCATGAATGTCCTCAAATAAGACTGGTCCAAAGATAAAGGAAGCTGTAAACCCACACAAGACAGTAACTTTGGGTGAATGCAATGCAATTTGTTGGATTTCATGAAGATTTTGCAGAACTCATACACATATACATATATACCTGGCAATTGTGGATATTCACAGCTCTGTTCAGGTGAAAATAAGCCTCATCCTCACTCAACCAAGGAATGTTAAAGCAAACGTCAGTCGACTTTCAAAGTCTTGTGGGTGAAACTCCTGTGTCTGGGTAATCTTGAATGGTAGAAATGCAGAATCTTCCATAGAATTATCCAGATAGTTGTGTAAGGCACATCCAAGAATGTCAGTAACAATTTTATTCACTTGTGAAGTGATTGGTTTGTGACCTCTTTCAGGTCTAACTCCCAATGATCCTATTTCTTATCGTTTGTCACAAAGCATGTGGAGGTAGCGGATCTCACCAGTATTTGTTCAGGTGACAAAATTTGCAGGGTGCAGCAATTACAGCACAATTAAACAAAAGTATTTGTTTAATTGTGCTGTAATTGTTTAGGTAGTATACAGCTTCATGAGCAAAGGCACATTTGGGCAAAGTTAGTGCCATCACTGTGGACAGTATTAACAATCAGAATGAAGGGAAAAATCCTGTGTCCATCTTTTTAAACTCTCCTCACACCTGCAGCTGCACAAGACACAATGTATTCCTGCAAAGTTTCACAGCACAATTAAACAAATACTTTAATTTTGATCACCCTGTATGTGTATGTATATCTTTTTTTCTCCTATATATTGTTCTTGCCAATAATTTTGCGCATTGCACTATTTGCATTGTATATTTCTGCAACTGTTATGCATTTCATAACCCAGATGAGCTTATGCTCTTGGGCTATACACATTCTTCATTGTTAAACTGCATTTGTATGAAGTATTTAAGTATTATATTGTATCATATTAAATAAAATAAACAATTAAATAAAAAAAACATTCACTACTATTTCACCTAATTATTTGAATGCAGACAACAAAAATTCAACTCATGAAAATGTACTAGAATGAATAAATGATAATTTCACTGTTATCAGACCACTAGTTTTCTTAAGAAATCTGGATTAGCCAAAAAAGAGAGAAAAAAGGATGAGCCAAAAATAAGGCTACACAAGCCTTATTTTTGGTTAATTTGTCTCTCGTTCTGTATAAATTAATTCAGCCAACTCCCCACTATATATTCTTTGCATATTCTGATATTGATTTCCATTTTTAATTTGCATTTTCACTGAAAATTGTGCCAAAATAGCTGAAATTTTACTTGGTCTACAGATGCTTCATTGAGATTTAGTTGTTTTCCATGTTCCTATCTATTTTTTCATAATTCCTCATTTCTACACCAGATTTGTTACAGCAAGTATTCAATTTAGTTAAAAAGTTCTGAAGACTTGTAAATTTATTCAGGAATAAAATATCACCTGAATAAAGTAAAGAAATTAATTTAACATCTTCAATTTTGATATCAGGTGTAATTCCACTTTTTTTTCAATAGCCTCCAGGACATTTTGACACATTCACAAAATTTATCTTCAATATTAATATTATCATCCCAAGACTCCCCACGGAATCGAACGCTCATCACAGGAGGTCTCTTTGTCACATGCATGGCTCATCATGCCTTAAATACATTCAAATTCTCTGTAGAGACTGCAATCACAACTCTCCATGCAAAAAACTTGCTTTTCACTCTCTTGCTTACACCCTACTTATAGAGCTTTCAGGTATGTCCTCTTGTTCTCTCCTTATCTCCAACCATTTTATGAAAAATCTCTTCAACGTTAATCTTATAACAATCCCTTACTAACTTGTACCTCTCTACCAATTACTCCTCTTCCTCTTATCCACTAGACTCTGTAAATTGCATCTTCTCAACTATTCTTCATACACAACATTCCACAAACCAGAAACTACCCAAATCAATTGTCTCTTGCTCCTTTCAAATATCTCTTCATCCTTTTGAAAACCAGGTGACAACATCTATGCACAGTAGTCCATATGCAGCCTAATCAGAGCCTTATACAATGGAACCAGAATCACCTTACATCAGTGTCCCCTGCTTCACTGCCAGAATTCATTGTATTGTCCTCACAAATTTGGGAATGTGTCATCTAAATTTTAGACCCTTATACACCATCACCCCAAGATCTCTTATTTCCTCCACCTCTAACAATATATCTCCACTAAGTGTAAACTCTACATCCATCACTATTTTCCAAATTTTAAAACCTTACTTGCATCATCTGCAAACAACTCAACATCTCCATTCAAATCTAATCCAAACCATTAACACAGGTTAAACAGCAATGGCCCTAAAATATACTTCTGAGGCACATTGCTAGTGACTTTCCTCTTCCATGATATTAATCCCCTCATACATAACTTGTTGATACCTCTCAAATAGCTGATCTCTAAATAATTCTTAGCAAAGCCTTCCTATAACTTTTGTTTAGCTATTTTTACCATTACTTAGCTCTCTTGCAGCTTGCTTATCAGAAATAAAAAGGCTAATACATACAGCTGATATTTTCACTGTTTCTGAAAACATTGATTCTAAAGTCCTATCTCGATGGTGCACCTTCTACAGGTTTGTAGGCAGGATGTAAATTGGGACCTTTGATGATTATTGTTTCCCAGATTTTGGGAAGTTTTATGAACCCTGTATTTATTTAAATTAGGTTGATTTCTGAGTGCTTCTGCAGATTCCAAAAAAACAAGTCTTTCTTTCTTAACTTTACTGTGATGGAGCATGGTGGTTTTCTTCCAAAAGATCCTGTGAATGGTATTGAATACATAGCAAGACCAGATTGACCATAGTCATGATTGCAGATGTAAGTTTTGTGTTCATCTAAATGGATGGTGACTGATCTACCTGTCTGTCCGAAGTAAGCCAAATTGCAGGAAGAGATCACTTTATATAATCCAGACACTGAGAGGAGGGAGCTGATCAATGGTAGAATGGATAAGGGTAACAAGTTTCCAGAGGGGCTTAAAAGCAGCATAGAGATTGTACTTTTTTTTAAGGACTTGGTTATATTTTCCAATCTACCTCGGACATAGGGAATGGTGATGGCATTTCAAATCCTTCAGAAGGAATGGATGAAGACTGGGGGGGGGGGGGTTGATTTTTTTTTTTTTTTTTTTTTTTTTAAATTTTGTAAGCACTGTACTAGGTTGACCTAGAACAAAGATTATAGGCTGTATTGCTCAGAGTTTTAATGATACCATATTGTTCAAAGGAGTAGTGGTGGTGAGAAGTTTGTGAATGTATCTGCCTGTGTGAGTGGGTTTTCTATAAATACAGTGCAGGAGAGGTTAATATTCAGAAGACATGTCACTTATGTGTCTAAGAAATGTAAACCATTGTTATTTTCCTTTTCCATTGCAAACTGGATTCTTGGATGTAGACTACTGAAAGGAAGTGTTTCTTTCTTTTCTTCATATTAATATATGAATATGACAGAATCAATGAAAACACTAAATTTGGAGTATAAAATCCACTGTTCAAATCAGTTTTTACTTAGAGATCCAGGGGTACTTAAGGGTCAAAGCTGTATAACTGAGAGGAGACCTCCATACAGCCTTTAAAGGAATGTGGAGATATGACCAGGGCTTCTGACCTAATGTCCAATCCTCACCTTCTCGTGGTGCACCCTGTTGGTATCTACCTGGATACTGAATGAACAAGGATGGGCTGGCAATTTGGGATTTAGCTGACCAAATTGTAATCTTATTGGCTTAAACCAATAAACAAAATGATGGTACAACATGACAAAATTTCATGCCGGCTGGGGCATCACCTGGTTAAACAAGGGCCCACGCTGTTTTTGCCAGGGAACCAGGGCGAACAGCGAAAAGACAGCTACTGGAACAAATCTGAAAACAAACCTCAACTCAACATCACCAGAGTTAAAGATTAATACTATCAACATAAGAAGCCTGAATGGCAAAGAAATGGAGCTAGCTGAGGAATAAGATAAGTACAAGATCGGCATAATAGGAATGACTGAAACAAAAAAAAAACAAAAACTGATGAGATCTTTCTGAGCAATAAATACAAAATGTTATATTCAGGCAATGACAATCAAGGAAAAGAAGGAGTAGCCATAGTATTCAACACAAAATACGAGGCTAATCTTCTTGAATGGCAGGCAGTGTCAAGTAGAGTAATGTGGGCAAATATGAGAATGGGGAACTGGACAATGAGACTTATTTGAGCCTATGGTCCCACAGAAGGTTCTATTAAGGCAGAAGTGGAGGAATTTTTTGAGGCTTTCGAAAAAGCAACTCACACAATGAAAAATGAAAAGTTGGTTCTTGTTGGGGATCTAAATAGCAGAGTTAGAAATGATTGTCAGACATACAAAAATATTTTGGAAAAATTTGGAGAAAAGAGCAAAGCTAATAATAATGGCAAATACCTGTTGGATTTCTGCTCAGGACATGATGTGGTTATTACTAACACCATGTTCCAACATAAAATGCGCACAAATTCACATGGAGAGAAGATGCAAGGAATAAGAAAAGTCTCATTGACTATGTTATTGTTGATAGTGATGTTTTCTTCCTAGTGCAACACACTAGAGTGTACAGGAGATTTGAAATTGGAAGTGATCACTATTTAGTCTTGAGCAGGATAAAATTGAATTTCATATTGAAAAGAATAACATATAAGAAAGTTTTCAAGCGAATAAAAGTTGAGCATCTCTCAGATGTGAAGTGTAGATTAAAATACACAAAGATTATTGAAGAAAAAATGTAAGCATTTGAAAAAACAGGAACCAAACCTTGGAGATTCAGTGGCAAGCCTTAAAGAAAACCCTGATTGATTCAGTTAGAGAGGTATGTGGTGAAGTTGTCTGCAAGAATAGAAATATTATAACTCCATGGTGGACACAGGAAGTTAAAGAGGCAGTGAAGGAAAAGAAGAAAGCATATCAAAAGTTCCTGGCAAATAAGTCAGCTTGTGCTCTTAGAGAATACAGAGACAAAAGTAAGAAAGCTAAACAGTGTGTAAAACTAGCTAAACAAAAGTCATGGGAGGACTTTGGCAAGAACATAGAAAATAAATATCAAGAAGGTGGCAAAATATTCCGGAGGTTGTTGAATAAGCTTAGGAATGGAGGAAAGAGTGCTGTAAAAGGAGTTAGAGATGATAAAGTTGACATGAAAATGGGAGAAAAAGATATTCTTGAAATATGGAGTAATTACTTTGAAAAACTGCTAAATGAAACAAGCAGTGATGACAGCACAGTGATAAAAAACACTGACCAGACATGCAGTCAGGAATACATATCCATACTTGAAGTAGAAAAAGCCATCAAAGGCTCGAAATGTGGACAGGTAGCAGGAGCAGATGATATTCGACCAGAAATGCTGAAGTATGGTGGTATAAAAGTCTTACAGTGGCTGCACTGCATAGTTCAGAATGCATGGACAGAAGGACGAATTCCCGATGATTGGAGTAGAGCTCTCATAGTACCCATATATAAAAAGGGAAATAAAACTGAATGTGAGAATTACAGAGGTATATCCCTACTGAGTGTTCCTGGCAAGATATATGCAAGTATACTTGAGAAACGGTTGAGAAGAATTGTGGAAGAAAAGCTTGGTGAAGAACAAGCTGGATTCAGGCCAAATAGAGGCTGTCAGGATCAGATCTTCAATTTACGACAAATAGTGGAGAAATCATGGGAATATAACAAAGATCTGTATTTAAGTTTTGTAGATCCAGAAAAGTCATATGACAAGGTGCCAAGAGAGAAGCTATTCAAAACAGTTATATGGTGTTAATGGGGCATTATATCAAGCAATACTTAGTCTTTATTTGACTTGTAAGTCAGCAATTAGAATTGAAGGAAGTGCAGGAAGATGATTTAATGTTAAATCTGGTGAGAGACAAGGATGTACATTATCCCCCCTGTTATTCATTATCTATATATTCAAGATACTATATACCAGATACTATATAAATTATGAAGGAAAGTGGTATTAAACATGATATCAAAAAAATTGGTGATGTTAATGTCAGCTCTTTGCTTTATGTTTTAATAGATATGGTATGAAGGTCAGCAATAAAAATACAAAGACAATGAAAATTGTTTAAATCATTGACAATGTCAACTGTGTTGTGAATGGAGAACCTGTGGAACAAGTAAAACATTTCAGGCACGATTTTTACTGAAGATGGTAAATTAAATATAGAAATACACAACAGAATCAGCAAAGCTGGTATGGTGGGAAGTCAATTAAATAAAGTCATATGGAATAAGAGAGAAATTAAATTACCTGTATACAAGACAGTGTTCAAACCAGTTTTAACTTATGGATCTGAGAGCTGGGTCAGAAGTAAAACACGTGACCAAAGACTAGAGACCGCAGATATGAGAGTCCTGAGAAAAATTATAGGCGTGAACAGATGGCATCAATGGTAGTATAGGAACATATCTGACATTGCTGACGTTCAGGAATATGTGAGCAGAACTAATTGCAGATGATATGGTCACTTAAACATTATTTATTCCTAATAATGAAATGAAAGATGAAAAAAATAACGATGAAAGGTTAGCCAAACAGGCGTTTGAGGTAGGATATTAGGAAAAAGATCCAGAAGAAGACAAAGATCTAGGCAGATCAATGCAATATTAGAAATATCTTAAGAGACTGAAATATGGTATCTGCCAAATAACAGACTAATCTGAAGGAAAACTGTTGATAAGAAGTCAGTAGTAATGTAAGCTTAATTATGTTGTACTATCATAGTATCCTGCATACACTGAAGGCATATATCAGAAATTTAATGATAATGATAATAGTCCATTTAGTGTCATAGACAAAATATTGGAAAGATCAATTAGGAATAATCTCCAGAATAGCATTTATAGTGATTGCAGCATGGTTTCATCAAGGAAAAATCAATTATAACAAACCTGCTTATTTTTCATGGAGACTCAATAAATCAAAGTAATGACTATAATGCCTTTAATTTGGATTTCAGTAAAATGATATATATCCTCTCACATATCCTCCTCCACATGAGGAGAATATATGAGAACAGGAAGTAGTGTTTAGAAGGAATCTTCTAAGAGCAATATGGATTGATGGTTGAATGTTAAACACACAAGCTGTGGACAGATTTAATAAATACAAAAATGGTAAAAAAACAACTAGTAAAGCCCAGAAGACTGCATGTTCAATTTAAAGAAACTTTATTTGTATGAAAAAGAAGTAATAATTGTTACACTAGTTTTCAGTAATCCGATACTGGATTACAGTTCACAATACTATTATTATTATTATTATTATTATTATTCAGGCCTCCAAGGAGTCAAAAGACTCATCGAGGGAGGTCCTTTCTAAGACATAAAGTCTGTCAAGACTCATCGAGGGGAAGTCCCCCCCTGAGAAACACAAAGTTTATCATACCACTCCTTAAACCCACTGACCGTTCTCGCTCCCACCACTCCATCAGGCAATGCATTCCACGGCTCAACCACCCTCCACACAAAGAAACCACTCCTTACTCTCTTGCTCACAGTTTCCTTTCGTAACTTCCAGGGATGGCCTCTTGTCATCACTCCTTCCTGCTGATCAACCAAGCGAAAGAACTCCCCAGTGTCAACCCTGTAACCACCTCTCAACAGTTTAAAAGTCTCAATCATATCACCTCTCCTTCTTCTATCCACCAAACTCTGCAGTCCACATTCTCTCAGCCGTTTTTAAGCCGTCTCTCAGTGGTTTTTAATGAATGTCAAAAATAATCCAAGCTATTCAATGAAGACCCAATATATGCATGTAAAAGAACTATATTATGATGGTGACATGAATCAGTTAGTCAGATGTACACTGATAAACTGCATCTAACAGGAGATGGAGAGGGCATGTAACTGAAATTTATTAGTTCAGGATATATATGAGTACAAGATGGCAGGAGTATGTTCTAGTAAAGAACATGATAAAAAAAAAGAAAAGAAAGAAAAAGAGATAATGAAGAAGAAAGAATAAATATAACAAGTTCATGATTAACTGTTTGGGTTGAAAATATGTAATACATGGTCTTCATCAGTGGGTTCTTGAAGGAGTAAGTTTATGTAATAATATTATTATTATTATTACATGACACCTCCAAGGAGTCCAAGAACTCATTGCAGAAGGGCACTCTACTTAACTCCAATATATATATATATATCCATCTACTGGCCACCACCACCAATTGGTATTTTTGCCTACAAATTGCATGCAGACAAAAATAGCAATTTTTTTTGCTGATTTGCCTGTATTTTCACTATATCCTTTGCGATGGTTATTCTGCTGCCATGACTATTCACCAGTTTCAATCTACCATAGTTATTCTTTCTTCTGCTTGCCATACAGTGGAAGAATTCCGTGAATTAACCTTGGTCTGACCAGCCAACCTCCTCTCTCTTACTGAACATTTTCTTTCTTTACCATACTGGTCACCTTCCTAGCCTGCACTTTATACTCTTCATGCATCTAATTGTCACCAACTGTCTTGTACCTTCTCCATAGCATTTTCTTTTCCAACACAGCTTGCTACATTTAATATGTTATAGCATTTAATGTGTTAAAATAGCTACATTTAATATGTTATACAGAAATGTCAATCATTTGTGATGTACTTAATCATTTTGCATTAATGCATAAGAATCTATTAAATTCAATATTTTGGAAGAACTCTCTCACAGGCTACTGCTACTATATTCATACAGAATCACACCATACCCTAATAAAAAAAAAGAAGGAATATTACGACCTTAATATATCATTCCCATATATGTTACACAGATGAGCTTCTATAAAAAGAATTGCATCACATTAAGTCAACATTCTTGTAAATGGTTTCAGTGACATCTTCATCAACGAAACATTAAGAGCTAAAGAATTTCTGTCTCTTCTACTAAGAGAAAATCACTTGCATTCCATTGCCTTATGAGAAAAGAATATCTGAACATACTGCAAAAATTTTAAAGCTTCTCAACATTGTTGTGGCATTTTGTCATGTCAGAAAAATCTCTACCTTTCTCCCAGCTCCAAAAGACAAGTTTCTTCCACTTTGATTGTTTTTTAAGAACAGTCTGGAAGGTCTACTGTTATGTGTTGTAAAATACATAAGTCTCACATCAAGTATCATGAGTCTGAATGATCTGGGGCTGGCTGAACATGTCATCTCTAAGAAGCAAAGTCCTTTGGAATAAGACTAAAATCCTACATAAGAGCATATTTCTTATGGAACATTTTTATAAGGAAACTTGTGAAACATTACTTCACTGCCCAAACTTAAAGAGATTTGTTGGTCTATGTTTATCTCCTTTATGAGAGATAGTAATTTTTTTAGTTTGCTAATCTTTCTTAATTTATTTAATTAAACACATTTTTTAATAATTAGGCAAGTATTGGCCATTTAATTTGTTGTTCCATACCTGTAATAAAGATGCTTGTGAACCATAGGTGAAAGTTTTACAATTAATGATTGTAATAAGTTTTTCTACTTAATTCTGTCTGAATATATACTAAGTATGCTGTTCATTCCGTTCTTACTTCATTTAGCAGTCTGCTCTCTTTGTGTGTATTTGATCTGATGGTGTGATGATATGCTCATCACAAAATATTAGTGGGTTATATGAAATTCCTCAAGTAAATGATGTGTATAGTCATTTAATCATGTCTATGAATTGTGTTAGTAATAACGATGAGTTTTTCTATGAAATTTCCATCTTTTATTATTAATAATATGCTATGTTAATCAATGGCATCATAGCTTCAATTATATGCATACATGTTCTCAGGCACAAGCCCAAAATCTACCTTCTCATGATTTTCTCAGATCACTTTCATGCATGTTATGTATGAGATATCTTCACTGAAGAATACCAATAATAAAATAAATTCAACAATGAACTTTTGATTATCCCTAATATAGTTTTTAGTTATAATACTAGCTAATGAGGGGGGAAAAAAAACTTATCTCATTGAGTACATTTGCTTAATATTGATATACTGACATGCTAATTCAATAATAAAATTAGACTGGGATATATTGGCCGAAGATTTTAATAATACATTAAGCAGACTAGTTTCGCCAACTTGACTGTTGGCTTCATCTGGGCATACATAAGGTGATAAAAAGCAGCTTAAAACAGGTCAAGAAAGAAACATAAACAAGTACTAAACGTTATACAAATTCTAATTTTATTATTGAATTAAAGTCGGTGGTCAAAAAAAAAAAAAAAAAATAGAATTACACTGAAATGCTGTAATGATATTCCTTATCCAAACAGCACACTGAATTCAAAATAGAACCTAAAATACAGAGTATATTATAAGAAAGATAATATATGTCTAGAGCTTACCTTGAGATCTATTCATCTCTCTATATATCAAATAGCATCCACCAAAGGCTGCCACTTCAAAAATAAAAACAACCTTCAGCAAGTGTGGAAAGTTTTTTTGTGGATACCTCTTCATCTCTTTTAAATATAAAATTTAACATGAAGGGTAACAGACCTGTGGCAAATGAAAATGAACCTACATCATTATATATAATAAAATGAAATGTAAATAAAATCAATAGCTTCTTTTTTAATGATAAGTGCTGGATTTATATACACTGTGAACCATAAGTCATAAAGGGATTTAAACATTTAATAACTGTTTTTATTTATTAATTACTTTTATTCTTTCTGCTGTCGGATTGTCTGGGACTTGTCCACATACACCTTTCTCTTCAGGTAGCCTACATAGGAAAAAGAAGGTATGAACAAATCCCAGACCATCCAACAGCTAAAGGAGAATACTGTGCAGAAATTAAGGCACTATGAGCAGAAACTTTAACAGATATCATGGAACGTGTCATAGAAAGGACTGAAAATGAAAGATATTTACATGATGTGGTTTTTTATAACTAATAAAAAAAAATCTCCAGGTTCTACATTTCATTATAAAAAAAAAATTAAAATTAATAAATTAAAAAAAGTTATTAAATATTAAACCCCTTTGCGATTTATGGGGCACACCCTGTATATGAAAAGCATTTAAAATATGCATACAATTGAAGTAAATATACTATATGGAAAAAATTTCACTAAAACCCTTTTTTCTATTCCATTATTTATTACCGTTATGGACCAGTGTTTCATTCAGAATTTCTCCAAGAGTGCAGGGCACAAAGATGCCTCCAACAATCTCGATCTCAATCTTGAGCCTCTCTCTTCCATGTTATACCCATACATTTCACTAATGGGTCTTCCCATCTTGTAGGTGGTCTTCCTAGTTTTTCTCTCTATTCTTGGTTGCCAATTAAGTATTCTATGTCCCTTAGTCCAGCTATGTGGCTTGCCCATCCCATCTTGCTTTCATATACTGCAGTTACCACATCTTTTATGCCTGATCTCTCTTAGTTCCATATTTCTAACATATTCCATTTTGCTGATGTTACAAATCCTATGTTCTATTGACTGCTGAGTTATCCTGAGAGTCTCTTCTTCTTTTCTAGTTGTGTTCCATGTTTCTGAACCATATGTGAGTGATGGAAGAATGTCACCATTAAATAGTTTTGCCTTTGCAGAGATATTAAGATTTGGATCAGTAAGTGTGTCTTTTAGTCTGTTGAATGATAGCCACGTGGCTTTCTTTCTTTTTACTTGTTCTTCAGATAAATCGTTATTCATTTTTATTTTTTGTCCTAAGTAACTGTAAGAGTCAACTTGTTCTATAGGGATGTTATTAATACATAGGTGATTATCACTTGTATAGATGTTTTTAATCCATTTTGTTTGTTCTAGATTCATTTCTAAGCCTATCTCACTGCTGTTTGTGTATATTTTTTTTGCCCATTTCTTCTAGATCTTTTGGGTTTTGAGATCTAGTACCAAACCATATCAGTACTAGATCATTGGCAAACATAAGGATTTGTAGTTTTTCACCATCTATGCTTATTTCTCCATTCAGGTCAATTTTTTTTCCGGAATATATTCTAAGGTGCTGGTAAATAGATTTGGAGAGATCACATATTTGATCAACCTATAATCTATATTTATAGGTTGATCAAATAAGGTTATTTCTGTGGTCTGATTTTTGTTAATTTCTTTTATCATGTGGACGTAAATAGGATCCACATTTATTTCCAGTAAGGCACCAATGACTGCATTGTGTTCTATGGTATCAAATGTTTTTTTTTTTAAATCAATAAAGAGAAAACATAGAGGGATTCAGTACTATCTGCATTTTTCTGTTAATTGTGAAATGACCTAGATATGATCTATTGTGGAGAAGCTTCTTCTGAATCCTGCCTGCTCTCTACTGGAGTTGTCTTCAAGAGTGTTTGGGATTCTGTTCAGTATTATAATAAATTTAATTTAATCCTTTATCCCAGTGAGAGCAAACAAAGTTTGCACCTGAAAATATCTTCAGGACTGAATATAGTGTTGTATTATCTTACCTTGGTAAGTAGTGCAACACCAGGCAACTCATAGCAAAGGTGGGGCAAGCTACCAACACGCCTATCCCAGTATCTCCCATAATGCAAAACACATCTCCTTGTGGATATGTATACTGTTCTGCATTAAGGAAATGGCCACTACCCAGACTAGTTTCGACCTTTATTGAGGTCTCTTCAGTGGGAGCCAGGCTCAGAGTTGGAGATACCAGGCAGGAACAGTAGCAAGGTCATCTTTACCTACAGGAGTTGCCAAAAGGTTTGCCACCTTTTTTTTTATTAAATTACTCTGATTACCTTGCTACTGTTCCTGCCTGGTATCTCCAACTCTGGGCCTGGCTCCCACCGAAGAGACCTCAATAAAGGTCGAAACTAGTCTGGGTAGTGGCCAATCCCTTAATGCAGAACAGTATACATATCCACAAGGAGATGTGTTTTGAATTATGGGAGATACTGGGATAGGAGTGTTGGCAGCTTGCTCCACCTTTGCTACGAGTTGCCTGGTATTGCACTACTTACCAAGGTAAGATAGTACAACGCTACGAGTTGCCTGGTATTGCACTACTTACCAAGGTAAGATAGTACAACGCTACGAGTTGCCTGGTATTGCACTACTTACCAAGGTAAGATAGTACAACACTATATTCAGTCCTGAAGATATTTTCAGGCGCAAACTTTGTTTGTTCTCACTGGGATAAAGGATTAAACTAAATTTATTATATTCTAACCTAGTGAAAAATAAACTTTCAACATCTGTTCAGTATTACTCTGTTCATGATTTAATATATGTGAGAAAGTAGACAGATTGGACAATAATTTTTTATGTCTTCCTTGTTCTCTTTTTTGAATAGAAGTATGGTTTTTGAGGTCTTCCATTCCTCTGGAATCTTTCTTTCTTTCTTTGAAGTACCAAATGAATCTGGTAGCCAAGGCTCTGAACATAGTTGGTCCACTTTGTTGGATTTCTTTGGTCTTAACATGATCAAGTCCTGAGGCTTTACCTTTATTCGTTTTCTTCAGGGCGTGTTCTATTCTTCTGGAAGTGCATCTGGTATATTGCTCGGTTTTGGAATGATAGGTTCTGAGACTTGACAGTTAGTTGCATAAAAGTCATTATAGAAATTCTGCACAATTTCTTCTATCTTTTTTCTATTTGTTTTTCTCCATTTTGATCCTGTAGAGCAGACGGAATTGACTATTTAAAATTTATGCCTTTCTCTATTTTTTTCAGGTTGGTTTTTGCCTGTGCAGCCTCTCTTAGTTTTTATATCTTGAAAGCTTTGTAGTCTTCTGGAATTCTTTTCCTTAGTGTAACTTACATATAATTTTGTATTCTAGAAAATTTCCTTCAGATTTTTTCAGTAGTTCTATGGTTTGAGGTGAGAGTGATTCTCTTTTCTTTTCTTTCACAGGAATGTCTGATTTTTTCTTGCACTAGCTGATTTATTAATAAATTCAGTATAGTCGTCATTTATGTAGCAGTTCTTAATAGTCCATTCAGTCTCTTCTATGTACTTCCTGAACTCGTGGTAGTCTATTTGTTTGGGTTGTCTTTTGTAGTTTGATGTTGCCCTGATATGTTGTTCTTTTTTGTGGTCTATTCTTATAATGGCTCTGAAGAGTCTGTGGTCAGAATCTATGTTGAAATATGTTTTCCCTATTGTACCAACATTTACCAGTCTTTTACAGTCTGTTAAAATGTAGTCAATTTCATTTTTTGTGTTTCCATTCGGTGATTGCCAAGTCCATCTTATTCCTGGGTGTTTGTTGAAAAAAAAATGTTCATGATAAAGAGTTGTTCAGCTAAAGCGAATTCAGCTAATCTCTCTCCTCTTCTATTTCTCTCTCCCAGGCCATTTGAACTTATAATATGAACTTTTCGTTTTGTTTTCTGCATTCTATTTTGGCATTAAAGTCTCCACCAATGAACATGTATGTTCACTTGTAACTTAATGCCTGTTCAAGATTCACATAAAAATTTTCTATTTCTTGATTATCAGCTACTGATGTTGGAGCATATAGGATATTAATTTTATTGCTATATTATTCTCTATTCCAATTAGGAGTGCACTTATTCTTTCAGATATGTTACAAGAATCGCCTTAGTGAGCTTAGATTTAACAATAGCCCACTCCGCCTTGTTCGCCATTGCTTGAGGATGCTCCAAGGAGTATCTGTGAGCCATCATACTGTCTTGCTGTCAGTTCTTTCAATCTTTTTTTTGTTTCATTTACTAGCAGGATATCTAAGTTGATAATATGATTAGTTCTTTGATTAATAAATCTATTCTGTAGTCTCTTGCCAAAATTCGAGTATTGAGGTTACCAAATACCATTTTCAAAGATCTAATAGGCAACATGCCTTCATCTGCAAGATTCTTAGCACCCCTGGCCCCACTTAGTTCCACTGTAGGAAGGTGAGTGGGCCACATAGGACTCGGGGCTGTTTCTGTTGTTGCAGTAGTCGAATATACACTTCTCGTGACTAGGGTTCACCAGAGCTCTGTTAGTGGTGTTGGGTCCAGGTTCGATAACAGTTAGAATTCCCAACACCCCAGTGTGCACCACGGGGAAGTATAGTTGAACTTTCCATCCCAATTATTTATATCATCAATAAATATATTAAAGATTATAAATACTGTATACACTTTAATAAATGATGTGCATCTTCATTTTGAATCATTTGAGCTTGGAGTTTGTACTACAAGCTCTCAGATGTTGAATTATGCTAATTATCATTTATGATTGGTATATATTCTAAAATGTCCTAATGTCAATCACAGGATAACAATTCTGTTAAATGTAAATGTGTGTGTGTGTGTGTGAGTGCAAGAAATATTTACCAATGTCAGACAGAACCTTCATATCCTGTTCTGTCAGGTGTCTTCTCCCTCCAGGAGATTGACTACCACGTGTGTCCACCATGTCCTATTTTGAGCCTCTCTGCTGCATTCCTCATATGAGAGATAGGTCCAGTTTTTTATATTTTTCATCCACTCCCGTCTTTGTTTTCCTCTCCTTCTCCTTCCCTCAACAGTTCCTTTGAGAAGTGTCCTTTATAGGCAGTTATGTCTCAGAATATGTCCAAAATAGCTGACTTTTCTCTTTTTAATTTCTTTCATCAGGCTCCTGTTTACACCTACCATCACTAGTACCTCTTCATTTGTCTTTCCATGATATCCTCATAATTCTTCGCAGCATCCACATTTCAAAGGCCTCCAGTTTTTTCACACTCAGATTGGAGAGTGTCCATGTCTCTACTCTGTATAACAATGTGGACCATATGTAGCATTGAGATTCTTAGTCTTGTTTTCAGATTTAATTCTCTAGATGTCAGTAGATTTTTCATACTGTTAAAAGTTGACCTTGCAATTTCAATCCTTTTTCTAATTTCATCTTCTGTCCTGCCATTCTCTGTGATCAAGTGTCTGAGGTATATGTATGTTTGCTACTGTTCTAATTTATTTCCTTTTATATTGATACATATTTTTGGTATTTCCTTTTCTCTTGAAATTATCATGATTTTTTTCTTTTTAAAGTTGAAACTGAGGCCTTACTGTTCACTGTACCTTGAGGGTTTCATCTATAAGAGTCTTAAGGTCATATTTGTTTTCAGCTAGAAGAACCGTGTCATCTGCATATCATAGGTTATTAATATTTCTGCCCCTCTACAGTGATTCTTTTGAGGTTACTAATTTTATTAAATATTTCTTCTGTTCAGGTTAAAGAGAATCGGAGAAAAGAGAAAAGACATGCCTTGTCTCACACCTTTCTGAACTGGGAATTATTCTGAGGTCTCTCTATTTATTCTCAAAGATGCGGTCTGTTCCCAGTAAAGATTAGTTATTAGCTTAATGTCTTTTCCATCCATGCCTATTTTTGAAAAGATTTCAATTAATTGTTCATGTTGAACATTGTCAAATGCCTTTTTGTAATGAAGCAGAGGTACACATCTTTTGGTTTTTCTAGATATCTTTCTATGATGGTTCTGACGTTGAAAATACCGTCTCTTGTACCTACATTTTCCTTGAAGCCACTTTATGTATCATTTATTTCTATGTTTATTTTTCTTTTATTTCTTTCAAGAATAACATATAGGAGGATTTTTGATTGACTGATGAGGTTAATTGTCCTGAACTCTTCACATCTTGTAGCTTTTGTCTTTTTGGGAATTGGAACGAAAATTGAGTGATTAATATCTTTGGGTAGAAATCCAGTCTCGTATATTTTATTGCATAATTTTGTTAAAAATTTCAGTCCTTCTTCATCGAGAGCCCTCAACCATTCTGCCAAGATATTATCTATTCCTGCAGCTTTATGTGGTTTTAGTTTTCATGACAGCGTTTTCAACTTCACAGAGTAAAATGGGTGGTCCTTCTAAATCAACTCTGTTCAGGAATATTATTTATTTGTTGTTCATATAATTTCCTTGTGTATTCAATCCATCTTTCCATGATTTCTTTTTTATCCATTAGAATATGGTCTCTTGAGTCTCTAATGACACTTGCATGATTTACTGTATTTGTCCTGCTTGTCATTTCTCTGATCTTTTCGCACATTTCTCTGCTTCTGTGTTTTCTATCAAGGTTTTCTATATCTATACATTTATTCTTAATCCATTCCTCTTTGGCTTTCCTGCATTCTTTTTTTATTTCTTTATTCATGCTTTTATATTCAGGTTTGTTCTTTAACTTTTTTCTTTGTTCCATCAACTTTAGTATTTTTTTTTATCCAAAGTTTATTCCTTTTTAATTGTGGGAGTGTATTTTTGGCTGCTTTGTTGATGTTATTCTTGAATGTTTGCCAGTTCATGTTAATTTCATCACTTGGTGTTCTATTTTCTGTGCGAGTTGTGGTGTCAGACTTGTTAAGGGATTTTGTGAATTCTTTTATAAAGCAGTCTTTAACTTCTTAGTTGTTAGGTGAGTCTGAATTATAAGTTTCTCTTATGAATGGTTGGCTTGGCATCTTAAGTTTTATTTTGATTTTTGCAATCACTGGGTTGTGGTCCGATCCCATGTCTGCTCCAGGATATGTTTCTGTTTGTGTTATTGCATTTCAGAATCTTTTGCTTATTATTACATAGTCAATTTGGTTTCTATAGATATCCCCAGGACTTTTCCATGTATATAGTCTTCTTGGAGGATGTTTAAACAGTGTGTTGGCAATTATTAGGTCATTGGTTTCACAGAATTGAATTAATCTTTCACTTCTTTCATTTCTAATTCCAAGCCCTTAGTTTTCCATGCAAAATGAGATTTTTTCTGAGCCCACTTTTGCATTTAGGTCACCCATCATTATAATAATATCATCTAACTTAGCACTAGCGATTGCAGTTTGGATGTCTTCATAAAATTGTTCCAACTCTTCATCTGGATGGTCTTGGATTGGTGCATATGCTTGGATAATATACAGGTTAAATGGTTGTGCAGTTATGAAAATTATAAAAAATTACATTAAAGGAATGATGATGATGATGAACTATTACTACAAATATTTTAATCAAGAAAACATATAATGCATATTATTATTATTATTATTATTGCACCCTCCATGGAGTCGACAGACTCATCGTGTTTTGCTTGGATATTACAAATAATAAAGTAACATAACAGTTCTAGAAATAAGTCAGTTTAACAAAAAATATTATATTATCCATTCACTAATGTATTTTTTTTTTTTTTCCAGTAAGTACATCTAATACAAGTTATAAATGTATGCATGTTCTGGGGAATCCCGACACTTGTAGGGATTCCCCAGACTTAATAAATACTGATATAGACATTTCAGCATTTATTAAGTCTTCCTGAAACTTGGATTGGCGGTAAGGCTCTTGCAAACATTTAAATTAAATATAAAATATAAGCAATTAATGGATTAACATACTAATCCCAAGGTTCCATAATTTTTTTTTTTAATGTATCACTCCCATACATGAAAGGATGCAAAACTTACGACAAATCAATGTCTTATGAGGGAAAGGGTCAAGAAAAAAGCAATCTGTTAATATACTTTTTTTTTTTAGAAGAACAGGAGTTTGTAGTTTTGGGAAATACTTCATGGGAAAAGCTGTTCCAGAAAACATAAGTTTGCTGGAATGAAAGATAAATGGTGCTGCTATATAATTCCAGTGAATCTCAATCTTTGCAATAATACTGCAAAGTTTATTTTTATGATAATCCTATCCACAAGTTTGAAACCCATGCTGTGGGTGTGCCAGATTAGACAACCCAGAAACCCTGCACTAGACACCAAGCATGGTCTTTGAGCTACTTCTGACCTTCAACAAGCAGGACAGTGTAATATAATTTTTTGGCATCTTTAATTTATAGGGCAGTGTACCATAGTAGGTAGTGAAAATCATCTGTCACCTGAAACATTTCCCAAACAAGAATTTCACAGCCTAACAGCTTGTTCATGGCAAAGAAGTGACACTATCCAGCAAAGGTTGGTCGAGCCTCTGCTGCTTATGGCTCGCAAAAAGTTAAGCAAGTTTGAGCGCGGTTAGTAGTTGGAAGGAGATGGATCAATCATTCGATGCTGCTGGCACACTCCCCCTCGATGAGGTTTTGGACTCCCTGGAGGTGTCACATAATCAGTGGTGTAACTAGAGCTTTTGCCGCTCCTCTCGAAATACTACAAAAATTCAAAATGACGTATAGGGAAATAAATTAAAACACTATGTTTATTTTTGAAGTAAAACTTTAATTTCAGAATTCTAAAATGTTATTTTTCTTGCTTTTCTGTTTGCAAAATCGTCGATGACATTGGCGAAGTCTGTTTCATGGTAACGTAGGTAATTCTTAATCAATTTTATTTAGAAACACTCCTCTCACAACTAGCAAGACTCGCACTTTTTGTGAGGAAAATTCGCAGTAGTATTACAATACTGTATTTGGAACTGAATTCTCCAGACTGTATTTTTTTGCAAAAGTTCAAAATGATTCAAAGTGCCGCCCAAGGCGGACCGCCCCCTCCGCTACGCCACTGCACATAATAATAATAAATTCAGCCATTCAGTCTGATTACTTTCTAGCAAGCAGACAAGTTTCTTTCCTTATTGTTATTATTAACATCTGACCTACATGGGATCAGATACTCATCATATATTTATGTTGAAATGGTTTCTCAATTTAGCTCTCTCCCAACTTTGGAGGTTTAACAAGAAGCAGATTCTAAACTGTCAGAATATACATTTTATACTTCAGATATATTTTAAAAATATTGTGGTTAACAGAATCTATTTAATTCTGTTTCAATAATATACTTGGCAAAACTGTTAAAACATGTTAATCGTTGTCCTACATCTCTAAATTTAAGAGTGATCTTTTTCCCTTTTTTGTAGTGTGTCCTCCCACGATGAGTCCTTGGACTCCCTGGAGGTGTCACGTAATAATAATAATGATATGTACTATACCAAAGCATCAAATTTTACCTCTTATAATAATATTAACATAGTTATATCCTACGTTTTACATCTAGAGAGATACTTTTCTTCAAATTAATTGGGAGCGAGAATACGAACTTTAGCAGTAAACCCAGTGCTCGTTATCTAGCAAACGTCAAGCATATGATGTGTTGGAATGGGTGATGTGTGCTGTTTGGTGGTCTTTTCATTAATCTAATTTTAAAAAGTGTTGATGAGGAGTTTAAGAAAAGATGCTTCGATACTTGTGTAGTCGTGCAAAAAGTGGCTAGTTAAACTTTTAATACCTATAGTGATTCTGGAAAATAAATTTAATGTTTTGACTAAATAATGGACGGTAAGTACTAAAACCATGTGCGGTTGTGTGAACTATTCCAACATAGCATAGCATACATTATTGAATTAAATCACAACAAAAGTACAGTAGTAATACATAGCAGTAGAAATGTTAGAATCGCGCATAAAAACATCTCTGTTGAGTGAAAATTACCGCTTCCGTAAATAAACATATAATGAAAGCTAATAATTATGGATATCCAATCACAGTAAACTAATTCTTAAATAATCCCTGAATAAGTATTTATAATATCTGCGTTAATGCTTTCCAGCTCTTAAAACGCATAAAAGTTTTTAAAATCCATCTTCAGTATTATTGAAACCAGTATATTGGTTTATATGTCCACACATATATATATATATATATATATATATATATATATATATATATATATATATATATATATATATTTTTTTTTTTTTTTTTTTTTTGAATTCGAGCCAGACCAAGAGTGCTCTTGTAGTTCTTGAAATCGGGATTGTATCAGTGGCTAGTAACCTCTTTGTGTCCAGTCACATATTGGCTTCAGATGAGTCAACACCTTGGAAGAAATCATAATTGCCAACAGTCAATATATGTGCCATAGCTTTTGCCATTACTATTATAATATATGGCATGAACCTCGCAGTTATTAGTGACTATTGACCATGTAGAATACACACTATCTGATCAAAAATATATAGGGCCTGCTCATCCCAACTCTCACTTTAATATGGGAGCAATTAATATGGAGTTGTCTCCTTTTTTGCTACTGTAACAGCCTTCAATCCTCTGGGAAGACTTTCCACTAGATTTTGGTACATTGCTGATTTCCTTTCATTCTTCCTAGAGAACATTACTGAAGTCGATCATTGACATAAGGCAGTTTGGTCTAGTTCACAATTGGCATTCCAGTTCATCCCATATTTTTTTAGTGGGATTGAGATCAGGGCTATGTTCAGGCAAGTTGAGTTATTCAATACCCATCTCATCAAACCATTCCTGCACAGTCCTCGCTTTGTAGACAGGAGCATTGGCATGTTGATACAGGAAAGGGTCTTTACTGAAATATTACTATAAAATTGGAAGCACAGAATGTCATTGTAGGTTGCAGCATTAAGATTTCCTGCCACTGGAACTAGAGACGCAGCCTGAACCATGAAAAGGTTCCAGCCCATGATGCTTCCTCTACCAAACTTCACAGATGGCACAACAAATTCAGGCAAGTAGCATTCTCTTGACATCTGCCATATCCAGACAGAACACTTTTTCACTGCTCCGAAGTCCACTTGCAGCAAGTTTTACACCACTCTACTCAATGCTTGTGTTAGATCGTGAATGAGGCCTGCCTTTACTAGACAGACACTCATTCTTGATCTAACAATGAAAGGAGCTTTAAACCAGAGAAAATACCTGTACTGCTGATCAAAATTGTATTGGAAAGAAATAAGGAAAGGGGGGGGGGATAAAGTAAAGTGTATTATATAATTGTATATTGAGTGTAAAGTGTATATCCATTTACTTATTGAAAGGGAAAGATTGTGAAATATTTAATGTGTAATTTTAATAAAGGAAAATAATGTGTATAAATCGAAATAAAGGAATGGTATGTGTAAGCTACGGCAAACAAAGAAAATGTGCCTAAAGAGCATGACCTTGACAAGCCCATATTGGAACCTTACAAGCAAGGATTACCTAATTCTCTGAGAGGAGCTCTCTCGTGGGTTCGCAATGAAGCAATTTGATGCGACCGTGAATGTAAGCTCCTTGGAAGAAAAAGGCGAATGATCGAAAGTTCTACTAACAGATTTCACCCAAGTCATCATTTCAGCTCTCACTAATGAACAGTAAAAAATTAAGCTTAAAACTAGAGATCATAGCCTGGAATGCAAACGGCTTGAGAAATAAGATCCTAGAACTTCAAAATTTTGTCCACAGACATCAGCCAGAGGTCCTTTTACTAAATGAAACGCACCTAAGACCTGCAGACAATCCCAAACTTTATGGATATCAATCGTACAGAACTGACAGATCAACCCACAGAGGTGGAGGCATGGCAATTTTCATCAAGAATTTTATCTCTCATCACTCCACAAACATTCCTCCAATCTTGAGGTCACTGGCATTGAGATTCTGAGTTCTGTCGGCAAATTAAAAATTTTTGCAGCATACCATCCCCCACAATCATTATTGTTTTCGGATTTGAACACCTTATTTGATACTGGAGAGCCTACCATTGTGGCAGGTGATTTAAATGCCAAGCATTCTACCTGGAATAGCCATTCCACCAACAAAAATGGACAGATACTACAGAACTATGCTGGTTTCAACAACCTTCATGTAATAGGTCCTGCTGATCCCACCCATCACAACACTTATGGTAGGGGCTGATGTATTGGACATAGCCATACTGCAGCACATCAGACTCCAATACAATTTAATGACAATCAATGATCTATCATCAGATCATAACCCAATACAGTTAAAATTAGGAAATCTTGAAAAATTACCCCCCCCCCCACTCATTTATTCCTTGGGAAAGGCTCTCCAAGGTGCTTCCAAAATATATTGGTCCTGTTCCCATCATTAAATGAAAAGAGGAAATCGAAACAGCTGTCAAAAATCTGGTGTGGAATGACCAGTAAGGCATGTCACAATTCACATATTAGATCTTCACCATCCAAAAGAAATTTATCTCCCTGCCAGCTCAGTGCCATCAATAAACTACATAAAAATAACAGCATAGTCATTACGTCTCACAAGGGAAGTGCTATTGTTATCCTTAACATCAGTGAATACAATAAGAAAATGAATATCTTTCTTAGACTGCTCGACCTACAGACCTTTAGATTATGATCCCACTAAATAGCAAATCAAGAAATTAAAAAGCCTACTCTTTCTTTCTGGCCTTCTGATTTCACAAAAAAACTCAAACCCTTTAGTTGTCCCCCCCCCAAGTATATGGCTTGCCTAAGATTCATGAACCCAATTCCCCCCCACACACATACACACAGTAGTGTATACTGCTGATGCTCCCTGCTATAAATTATCCACACAGTTGGCAAACCCCCCTTATTGGTCTTTCCACATCATACATAAAAAATTCTTCCCATTTTAAAAGCTCCATCGAAAATATAATTAATGATGATACTGATATCCTAGTGATCCATGACATCACCTCATTGTTCACTAACATTCCCTTAAAAGACACCTTATTGCTTTTTTAAAAAAGTTTTTCCCTTGATATCATTGACTTCTTTTCCTTTGTTACCCATTCCAGTTATTTCTCTTGGAAGAACAAAATTTATAAACAGATAGAGGGTACTTCTATGGGTCTCCCCCTTTCACCCCCTCCATGCCAATTTTTTATGGAAAAACAAGTCTTGACTTAGCTTTCTATCTGGTTAAGATATGTAGATGATATATTTTCTATTTGATCTCATGGCCCAAATGCATTAGATGCTTTACTATGTCACCTGAATAGTCTTCATCCTAGAATCCAATTTGCAATGGGAAAGAAAACTAATAATAGTCTGGCCTTTCTAGACACCTTGGTCACCTGTCTGAGTCTCTGTAGCTCAGTAAGTATAGATGAAGCTGTTTGGTCAGAAAGACCTGCTTTCGATTTCCATCCATGATGCGAGGAAGAACTTTATCTGGTCTCTTTTGACTAAAAGTGAGTTAGCTGATCTCATATGGAAGTAGAGAATTTTTTCACCTGGAAACTTGGGTTTTTCATCCCTCGTAATAGGCAAACTGGTCCCATGAACACACACAGATTTACAGCCATGTATACTTATGACGATATGCAGAAGAGATAGAGTTCTCACCACATGTCATTACACCTATAGTTAACCATGAATCAAATCATGGTAGTCAGCCTGCTGGATACGAGACAGCACATGAATGAGGTCACCTGCCTACCTAATGATAACCTGTCCTTTTCAGTATATAGGAAACCCACTCACACAGATAAGATACATTCACAAACATTCCCATCACCCCCTTCTCTCAACAATATGTGTCATAAAAATTCTAATCCATAGAGCTTACAACCTTTGTTCAAATTCTCTTGCAGTAGAATTCAGTCATATGCACTACACTTTTCTGTCTAATAGCTACAGTTCCCACAACATCAAAAAATAATCAACCTTCTCCAGAAATATGTTAGTAATGCTATCACCATCCTTTGCGTCTGAGGCACATCAGAAAATATATCTGGAATCCTAAAGAAATACAATCTTTAAACCACTTTCAAGCCCCACTTAAAACTACCCTTATCCACTCAACTAAAAACAAACTTCCTTTCCTCTCAGTTTCCAGGGTGGGTGTGTGTGTTTGGTGCTCCTTGTTCTGGCAGAAAAAAGACAGAAAGATCAGGTACCATCTGAATTGAAGAACATAAAAAATACATCTGCTGTCGTGATGTGACTGTGGTCAATCTGGCTTTGCAGAACAGCTTTGGATACAGCTCACAGAATGAATTGGAAACAAGACAATCGTGCTTTATCAGAGTAAATTTAGAAGATAAAGGCTGTTTTTAGAATCTGCTACTGCTCTTAAAAATCAGCCTCATTTAAATAAATATGGTTGCATAAAACTTCCCAAAATATGCAAAACACTAATACTTTGAGATCCCAGTTTACATCCTAGGCCATGATAAGTGTCCATGGAGGGTGCCCGCCTAACTAGGAGTGTAGTCCTTTGTGCACATTTTAGTTAGTTTTGTGCTCCTTTTTTTTGTGTTACAAGTCTCATTTTGTAGTCTCTGTAATTGAGGTAAAATAGTATAGTATGCCCACGCTTTTGAGAACTCCACTTGGAAACTTGCCAAGAATAGTCGATTCATGCTGAAGGGGAGAAAGAAATGAAGGACGTACGAATTGGTCGCCAACATGCAAAATCATGTGCTTTACAGGTAAATTTTTCCAACTGTTATATAAGCAACATAGTTAACTACAATGATCATAAAACAGAAGTTAATTTTCTGATGTGTAATAATAAACAACTCATCCTGCTATACGGATTGATTACCCTATTATCGGAATCGATTCTCCTTTTTGTGACATGTGCAGAAGGGTCTCTAATCTGTGAGCAAACTATAGAAGCATTAAACACTATTTGAATGGTTCCCTAGTGTTGTTTTACTCTATTAAACTGTTATCATGGAAATCCATTTTCTTAGGCTCTGGTGAACAGTTGTGCTGGCTTTGCTTGTAGAGATATTTTGGAACTCTGTAGTGTGTATTTCATTCAAAAAATACGCTTTTTTTTTCTTCTTCAACATGCACTTGAGTACTTGATTTTCAGTGTTACTCTGTGATTTTATGTAGCCTACCAGGATGCTGTTGTTGTTCCTAGACATTTCCATTTCATAATAACATCACCTAACAGTTGAAATTAGCAGCTATGGCAAAGCATTAATTTCCCAAACTGAATTGTTGCAAAGGTGGCAACTCTGCATGTTGCCATGTCGAAAATCGCAGAGCTCTTCAGTACTTTCCATTTTACTGTAAAGTTTCCTTATGACTGTGTACTTCCTTTTATGCATGTATGAGCCATGGTTGTGAAACATATAGTCATATCTACTAAGGGTATCAAGATATTTTTGATCAGATGGTATCTTTCATCGCTGCATAAGCATTATGTAATAGTTGTTGATTCTGTATAAAACTGCATATAAAATATATATAAAAAATATATGTGTGTGTGTTTGTTTAAATATTTTAATAATAAGCTAATGCTTTTTATTCCCTTTTAGGGAGTAGGCAGGGCCTATTAACCTTATCTGGCTTTTAGAGATTGAGTGGGCAGTTCAATCTCCACTGGTAGCCAATCAGAGATAGCTGGCCCATGACTATCACTGATTACAGGCTGCTGCTGCCAATGAAGAGACCAGCAATCAAGTGCTGCAATCTCTTGGTATTTAATCCTAACAGGATGTATTACTGTCTGAAATAATGTAGGTTCTACAGTCAATTTCTTGAGTTTAAGGGATGAAAAACCTGAGTTTCCAGGAGAAAAAAAAACTCGCTTGCCTGTGCCAGGTCAACTCTACTCGGAAACAGGTTGAAGAAAGTCTTAAAAAAAACGTTCCTCCATTCGGTGACTAGACTTGAACTATAAGTCTATATTTGGATGGCCTAGCACAGAAGATGCAAGCACCACTTTCACTGCGCTACATAGGCCTAAATATTTTATATGATTTAAATTATCCAGGAAACACTTCTCTACAGACAAAATATGAACTTTTTATTCAAGCCACTTAAGTCAATTAAACATTGTGGTTGTATTGCACTTGGTGATAAAAATCATCTACCACCTTAAAGACGTAGACATCCATACCACAATCAGATTCAAAGCATGTTGGTTAAAAAGCAGCGATAACATCTATTTGACTAATCAGACGAGCAACTTCATATATATTATTTCTAAAACTGTTGCTGTTTTTTCTCATCATCTTCCTATTTCCCTCTTTTACCTTGTGGTGTCGAGGATTTATTGATCATCAGACCTAAACCGGTCTCAGGATAAGGTGGTCAGCCCTCCGCCCCGGCGTATCCTATGTTCGTAGTGGTGTTGAGTTCTCAAGGCTGGTTTTCCTGCTTGCGGGATCAAAACCCCCAGATAAACTGGGGAGAAAAACCCTATTGTCCATGCCCGAGGACCTTAAGGATCTTCCTCAGCCATAGCCAAGTTGGGTTATGGCTGAGGAAGATCCTTGAGCTCCTCACGTCTCTGACGGGAATCGAACCTAAGACACTCCTTTCCCAGGCATGTGATTGCAAAGTGCACAGCCACTAGATTAACCATGCGGACCCTGTTTTTTCTTAATATTATAATTTGATAGCAGATGTAGAATCATCTAAAGTATTTCTAAAGATACATTTCTTTAATTCTTTCAATAATAATTTCATGTCTTCCTGGTTGATCTAGTGCACATTGCATCCTTGATCACCAACCTATATAGGATATACCTGCAAGATATATAGGATCTATAGATAAATCCTGTATATCTCATTGAACATATGTTTATATTATATAGAGAAAAATCACGATAACTCGAACTGTAAGATGAATTTTTATGCAATTTAGTGAAGAGCAGCATGAGATAAGATGTAACAGAAACACTCACAAAAATTGTAAATAAATGTTTTAATTCAGTAACAAATGGGTACATGAAGACAACAGTCAAAAACAAGAGGTCAAGAGGTGATCCCTTACAGCAATACAGCACTCACAGTGATGTTTCATACTGTTTATAATGGTGTCCAGAAACTCAGTTGGTAATAACTACTGTTCCTGCAAAACTTTTCTTAGTCCTTCAAGGTTTTGGGGAGGGGAATAAAGAGTAGCAACATGTCTACCTAGAGCATCTTAGACATGCTCAATAGGCTTAAGGTCAGGAGACCTATCTGGCCAGTCTATAGGTATGATAGTTTCTTTTTGAAAACATTGGTGCATAAGCTTTGCTAGCAAGGATGAGCATTATCATCATCAAATTCCTGACATATACCCTCAGGTGGTGTACACGATCTTATGATAGTACTATATGAAAAGTTACACAACAAACTTCCTTTCAACAATTTTCCTCCAGATTTGCCTGTTGTGTGCCAACATTCCAATCTATATGTGAACCATGTAGAAGATGAATAACAGTGGAGATAATGTACGCCTCTGTCGCACACCTGACTTAACATAAAAATATTCTTCCTGTACTTCAATTCTAACTGCTGATTTACAAATAGACTATGTATTGCTTGATATAATGTCACATTTACACCATATATTTGTCCTCAACCCAGCTTGTTCTCCAATCTACTCCTCCACATTTTTTCTTAGCTGTTTCTCAAGTATACCACAAATCTTACCAGGGAAAACTCAGTAGAGAAATTTCTCTGTATTCTCACATTCAGGTTTATTCCATTTTTTATAGATGGGTACTATGAATGCTCTATTCCAATCATCTGGAACTCGACTCTCTGACCCGACGTTTCAAATTATGCAGTGTAGCCACTGTAAAATTTTTATACCCTCCATATTTTAGCATTTCTGGTCAAATATCATCTACTCCAGCTACTTTTCCACATTTCAGGTTTGTGATAGCTTTTTTGTACTTCAAATACAGATATATATATATATATATATATATATATATATATTCTAGATGGCATTTTTGTTGAGTGTTTTCTACCACTATGCTGTCATTGCTTGTTTCATTTAGCAATCTTTCAAAAATAATTTACTCCATACATCAAGAATATCTTTATCCTCAGTTTCATGTCTCCTTTTCATCACTAATTCCTTTTACAGTCTCTTTTCTCCATTTCTTAGCTTTTTCAATAGCCTCCAGAATATTTTACCACCTTCCTGATATTTATGTTTTGTGTTCTCACCAAAGTCTTCCCATGACTTCTGTTTAGCAAATTTTACATGATGCTTTGCTTTTTTACATTTTTCTCTGTATTCCCTAAGAGCACAAGTGACCTACTTGCCAAGAAATTTTGATTCCTTCCTTCTTTTCCTTGACTGCCTCTTTAATTTCCTGAGTCCACTATGGTTCTAATTTTTCTATCCTTGCAGATTACCTCACTAGATGTGCTTCTGGTTGAATCAGTCAGTTTTCTGTTGGGTTGGGCACTGAATTTCCATGGTTTGGTTTTTTGCTTTCAAACTCTTTCAGTTTTTCTTGAGCATTATTGTCTTATGGGATAAATGTGATCTCTTATTGCACCCACATGTGGATGAACATAGGGCTCCATGACCACCTCTGTAAGTTGCAACATTTGTGGTTCCACCTAGGAAGCACAGAGAGATTGGTGTGCCCACCTAATGAGATGCTTCCCCAAACCATCACACCACCTCCACCACATGTGTCCCTTTCACTAGTATTAGGCAGATGATAACATATCCCTGGTTCTCTCCAGATCAGAGCACACCTGGTATCGCTTTTAGAGCAAATCAGGACTCATCTGTAAACAATACTAACCCCCCCCCATTGGTCTTGGATCCAGTGACATGGAGCCTGGCTCATTGCAGATGTTCTCTCCTGTAGCGTGGGGGAAGGCAGCCCACAAGTCACCTAACATACAGACCACCTACATGAAGCTTTCTGTGCATACTGGAAGTAGGTACCAATGTTACTGTTGCTAGTGCGAGGTTAGATCATAGCTGATTCAGGCTAGCACTTTTGTGTTTGCAAGCACATAATCATAGATGTTGGTCTCCTACTGTGGTTATAGCTGGTGGCTTTCCTTCACTGTATCTCCAGGATGCTGTTTGTAGTTGTTGGAATGGGTTCCATAGTCTGAACCATGGAACAACTTGCATGCAACCATCTGGCTATCTTCACTTGACTTAGACTGGTTTTTAGTCTTATGATGGATCACCACCTGAATTCGCTGATTAAATGATGTCTTGCAACCATATTCAAGAATTTTGCTATCATGAAATGTCTTGTTGTTACTAGACATGAAATGGAAAACCACTCCAAAATGCCTGCTTTCAGCTATGGCTTATTTGCATATATGGCTAACAGCATGATGCATATACAATAACTAGACTCAGCAACACTTTTTGCATAATGTACCAAATTTTCATACTCCCCCCCCCCCGAGTTACTGTGATTTTCTCTTTGTTCCTTTATTTATGGAAACCTCTGTGTATGTGTGTATACATGCATATGTTCCTGTAATAATGCTTTTGAAAGCTCTTCATATAAATCGACAGTTTACAGACATCATTAACATAAATATGTAGTCTGTTACAGTTTTTGTGATTACCAAAGACTACATATGTTATGTTAATAAGTTAAATTTACTAACGTTAATCAGTTTAATCAAAATTTTTTAAGTGGCCTGAAAAAAAATTCCATTTTTGTTGACAGTTTAGGTCAAAATTCTAAAAGTACAAATATCTGTACATCATAGTTGTAGATCACTGTTTTGGGATTATTCTAACCCAGCGCTTCCCAAACTGTGGGCTACGGACCCCTTGGGAGCTGTGAAATAATGAAAACAACTTAAAAATGTTAAGTGTTCCATGTCAAACGTGTATGTAAGATGCTAAAAATGTAATATTTGTATTTGATTTTTGCAATATTCGCTGTGTATGTTTTGCATTTAATATAAATACAATAAATATTATAATAATATATGTCTGTATTATGAATATTTTTTCCGATGGGGGCCGTGAAATATTTTAATTTTTCCAAAGGGGCCTTGACATCCATAACTTTGGGAAGCACTATTCTAACCTATAGATTTGTACTAATGTTCTGCAGGTTTATGACCTTTGTATGGCAGTACCACTCACTAGCAGTGTGGATGGTATTGTCATAAGAAGTAGTGATTTTGATTTATACTTCAAACTACTGTCAGTATTTGTTTGCCATAGAATTTATTCAAAAATGTAGGAGATCTTGAGTGCTTTTTGTGGCCTGGTTAGTCATACCAAATTTATGGTATCTCTCTGTTGTCTACATTATATGGCATCATGTTTTCAGAATAGTCATTATAGCAGTATGTACAGTTTAGTGGTTACTTTCTGGATAGTAGTTGTTTGCTGGTTATTACACACTTCTAGATATGAGATGCCTAGAAGTGTGTGCATATCTAAAGTTAAATTTTAATTTTTTTTTAGCTTTGGGATATAAAATAAAATCAGTGGAAGCGGCAATTGCATCTTCTTCACTAGATCGCCCAAAAAAAGACATAAGCTCTAGTCTAGTCTAGTCTAGTCGCTGACTGGAGAAACTTCTAGGCCACATATGGGCAACCCGTGGGCCGGATCCGGCCCTAATCTATTGCAGTGAAGTTTGTCTGATTCATGGTGTGTTCTACGAACTCACATTAAGCTGACGTCATATGACTTGTGCAAAACACTATGTTTTCTCCAACCAAGGTCTCTTTCTCACTTTGACTTAGCGGCATGTGTGAATGTGTTACGTGTCAGTTTGGTACTTGCGTTGGTGTTGTGCTTTGTTCAGTGCCTGCGTTGATGCTATGTTCTGTTCAGTGCCTGCGTTGATGTTGTGTTCTGTTCAGTGCCTGCGGTGTAGAAGACACTTTTGTTTGACTGTTCTGAATATCGCTTATAAATTTGGGACAATGTCAGGGGTTATTGCAAAAAAAAAGAAAAGTAGATGCAGAGAATCGTCAATTTCAAGACAACAGGATGGAGGATTATTATTTTATTCTGAATAAAGGTTTGCTGTGCAATGAATCTGTATCCGTCAACAAAGAATACAACTTGAAGAGACACTTTACTTCAAGACATGCGGATCATGTTGATGGACAACTATGAAAAGATGAAATACAGAAGTTGAAGAAGAACTTGGATACCCAGCAGCAAATGTTCAACAAGCAAAGAACGCAGCATTGTCAAAGCCAGCTTTGTGGTAAGCGAAAAAATCGCTAAGCATTCTAAGTCATTTGGTGATGGAGAATTTATCAAACAATGTCTGCTGGATGTTGCAAGTATATGTCCTGAAAAGAAAAAAGACTTTGAGAATATTCGTTTGTTGAGACATACTGTTGTCCGACGGATATAAATTATGGCTGATGATATCAAAAAAAGTTTGAAAGAGAAGATTGCTAGATTGGAAGCATTTTCAATTGCTTTGGATGACAGCACCGATTCCTCCGATACAGCACAACTAGCAATATTTATTCGAGGAGTTGATGCGGATTTCAACATCACAGAAGCATTATTGGCGCTTCGGCCATTAAAAGGAACAACTACCGGTGAAGATATATTTGAAACAGTCAACACAGCCTTCAAGAGATTTGGGCTTAAATGGAGTTCACTATCTGGCATATGCACTGATGGAGCCCCTGCAATGGTTGGTGCACAGAAGGGATTTATTGGAATAGTTCATGAAAGAGCAATAGAACTACAGATCCATCTGGAAAATTTAACAAATTTTCACTGCATTATCCACCAACAAAATCTGTGCAAAATCGATTAAATTCACAAATGTTATGGAAGTTGTAGTAGCCAGTATTAACTTTATTAAGTCACATGCACTTAATCACCACCAATTTAAGGAGTATTTGGCAGACCTATTTTCGGATTATGAAGATGTGTCTTATTATTATGAAGTGAGGTGGTTGAGTAAAGATAAAATGTTAAAACGATTTTATGATCTGAGACAAGACATTGCAGATTTAATGGACATAAAAGGAAACACAATTAACCAAGTAAAAGATGATGAGTGGGTGTGTGATTTAGCATTCCTTGTAGATGTCACTGGATACCTAAACGAACCGAATCTTAAATTGCAAAAACAAGGACAATTGGTTCATGAACTGCATGGACATGTCAAAGCTTTTTGTAATAAACTAAGATTGTTGGAAAGTCAGATAAGAGCTAAAAATTGTTATCATTTTGCTACTCTAACAACTCATAAAAATATCCCTTATAATTGTTATGGAGATGAACTGAAGGCACTAGCAATTTGATACGAGGTTTGCCGACTTCAAAAAAGACTCCACATTCGCTGTATTTGCTCGTCCGATGGATGCTGATGTAAATAATGTGCCAGAAAACTTACAGATGGAACTTATTGTGCTTCAGGCCGATTTAGTGCAAAAATCACAATTTAACAACATTGCTTTGACAGATTTTTATAAATTTTATTTGGTGGAAGAAAAATATACAAATTTGTGCACTTTTTCAAGAAAAATCATTTGTCTTTTTGGCAGCACATATATGTGTGGACAGTTTTTTTTGAGGATGAAATACAATAAATCAAAAATTTGGACCAGGATAACGGACGAAAACCTCAAAAATTCTATGTGATTATCCTTAAGTAATATTAATCAATATTGATAGTCTCATAGTTGAAGTACAAGACCAATCTTCTCATTAAATTGTTGTCGTTCATTGCATTATAAAATTTATGTAGAGCTTTATACCAAAGCATTATATTATAAATAAATGAAATATGAAGTAGCAACTTGTTTTAATTTATTTTATTTAATAATTTGGTCCGGCCCTTGACTCGGAGACAGAATGATAATTTGGCCCCCGAACTGGGAAAGGTTCCCATGCCTGTTCTAGGCCTTTCTTTGACCAGTTCCTAAGTTAGTTGATTTCTGGCACATGCAAATTGGGGTTTTCTCCTGGAAACTCGGGTTTTTCTTACTGTGAAACTCAAGAAAATTGACAGTAGAACCTACACTGTTAAGTTATGGACCTCGTGATGGTAACACATCAGTTATCTCTTCTCCGAATGTCATGTATATAATTAGTGATGGTCTTGAGCTAGCTATCTCCGATTGGTTACCAAGTGAAGATTAAGCTGCCCACTCACTCTACAGAAGTTAGATAATGCTAAAACAGCCTCACCTACTCTCTATAAAGGAATAAAAGGCATTAGCTGAATTTTTTTTAAATAAAATAAGAATTTGTTTTAATTTATCTAATGAACAAACTAACCATTCCCAATGAACAGTACCAAAAAAAAAAAAAAAAGTTTCATCTTCCAAGTAGTCAGTAATCTTCCAAGATATACATTTAACCTTATTTGATTTGTATTCAAATGATTGCCTGAAGTCACCTGAGAATTGAAAAAAAGTAGTAATGAGAATTTTTAAGCGATAAATTACTTTTATTAGCTTGGTGTGAAACTGACTACCAGCTTGCCTAAATATTATAAACAATTCTAATATTTGATTCTTTATAAAAAATGATAAAAAAATTCTCTGATAAAAAATGTCTACTCTTTTAATACTTAGCGATATGGTATCACACAGCTTGTTCTATTTGTGAATGATCAATTGTTCGTATTCCACCTTGTTTTTTAAAACTATTCCTATGTAGCCACTGAAGATGGTCTGTAATATTCAGACTGAAATATTTGGCAAATTAAGTAATATTCTTGTGTAAACATGTATATATTTTATAATTATAATATTTGGTCTTCATAGCAGGATTTCTGGCTTATCCAATTTTCATTTCTGTAGTGCTGATATACTGTAGATTCCCAACCGACATATACGGACAAGTATATACTTGTCCATAAGAATATGTGCTTTACATTATGGGATACTAAGGCAATTGATGTGAAGTCATTAGTCTCTCTCTCTATATATATATATATATATATGTAGCCCAGTCATGAAGTGATTTCATGTGCAAACTTTGTTTGCTTACACTTGAATAAAGGATTAAACCAAAAATATAATTTCTTGGCATCTTTAATTTATAGTATAACCAAGTGAAAAGACTTTCAACGTCTCTCTCTATGACTCTCACCAGTATTTCTAGTGAGAGTAGTATTTTAGAAATACTCTCACCAGAGTATTTTAGAAAGGTGAACAAGTAATTCACCTTTTGAAATACTAGTATATGGAAATATTACTTCTGCATTACTTCAACCTTGGTATCACGGTCTGGCTCCCACTGATGAGACCTCAATAAAGGTCAAAATAATCCAGTTCTATTTAAGTTCCACTGCATGGAACAAGTAGAGATCAGTTCTGGACCATGGAGACTTCCACCAAATTTTCCGTTGAGCTTTTCAACTAAATTTCAGACCCCTCTGTTCAACTTGGAATAATGTTACCTGGAATTGGGATATGTGGTTAAAATTCAAACAAACAGTAAAATGGAATATGATGGAATGGGGAAAGGAACAGGCTTTATTCAAAAGAAAAAAGTTGAAAGACCTGCATAAAGAGAGAAACTGGTTCGTAACAAACCAATGCAATGGCATAGAATGTCGCAAAATTATTAGAAATGTTAACATAGAGATAGAACTGAAAAGACAGAAACAAGTAGAAGAAAGAAATTTTAAAATAAGAATATGGCAGCACTTAGCAGATAGCCCTTGAGCTGCATTCTTCAATAGACAATTCACTAAATTCTGCAAAGAAAGGATCACTCAAATCTGTGTTAATTGGTGAAGATACGTCCCCAAGACATCCTTAACTCCTTTCAAAAACACTACAAAAATCTGTTTGAGGGCAGTAGTACTGTTGGAAATTATAACTCTTGGAGCATTGATAGCTTTCCTGTTCATATCCAAGATAGGCTTGACAGACCCATTACAGAATCTGAAGTTACCACAGCTGATAAAGAATGCCAGACAAGAAAATCCCCAGGACCTGATGATATAGGGATAGAACTTTTCCTTGAGGTCTAGGATTTTCTTTCCATTCTAGTTATACTATTTAATTCTTTTCTCTCATTAGGAACACATACCAAGTGAATTTGTAGCAAGCCATACCATCCTCATTCCAAAACCTAATAGCAATCACACCTATTTCTCTATCTAATACTGACTACAAGATATTTTTCTGCAATATCAATAACAGGCTCTAAGTGGGAATGAGATACATAATTAAAAGCACATGGGTGTACGGAGTCCCAGGCCTAGCATTAGAACTTAATCTGTTTCTGCTACGTGATCTGATCTGCTTAGTTAATATGAAAAAGCAGTTGATGGCTGTGCTATCAGTAGACCTTACTCAAGCATTTGATAATGTCTGGCATCCTTTTCTGTTTCACATCCTCCAGCAAATTAGTGTAGGTAAAAACCTGCTATCTGTTATCAAAAGAGCTTATGCCAATTCAACTACCCACCTCCTAGTTAATGGGTTCCTGTCAGACCTAGTTAAAATTCGAAAAGGATTCGAGCAAGACTTCCCTCTTTATCCATTGCTCTTTGCACTGGTTCTTGAACTTTTCTTCCAGAAAGTCGGCACTACACATGTAGTGCGTGGAATAACAGTTCCTTCAACTATGAGGAAAATAAGGTATTAGCATATGTCGATGATGTAGTGAGCACTTTGAAGGATAATGATGCCATATAATGTTCATTAACGATATAGGAAAGGATCTGAGAAGAACTGTTCATTTGTTTGCTGATGATGCAAAGTTGGGTAGAGCAATAGTGAATGCACAGGATATCGGAATTTTGCAGGATGATTTGGATAGTTTGGAGGGCTGGGCTAAGGAGAACAGATGTCAATTTAATCTGGCAAAATGTAAGGTTATGCATTTTGGGGTGAAAAGATTAGCAGCAGTATACCACATTGGTGGAACTGTACTCCAGGAGATTGACGAGGCCGGGGATTTGGGAGTGTTGGTGGATAGGGAGTTGAAGTTTAAGGGGCACATCGAAAATGTGGCTAAATCAGCTTATCAAATCACTTGGTTGCTGAAAAATACTTTGACGAGCAGAGACAAACAGAGGTTATTGTACCTCTGTATCGAGCCTTGATAAGACCCCATCTAAACTACTATGCCCAAATTTGAGCACCAGGGTTTCTTCTTGATGGGGAGGAGGTGGAGAGGATCCAGAGATGAGTGACCAAGATGATAACAGTTCTATGGAATGAACCTTATGAGAACAGGTTGAAGATTTGTGGGTTGCAGAAATTGGTTGATAAGCAAAAAAGGGGTGATATGATTGAGACATTCAAATTACTGAAGGGTTTCTATAAGATTAATTCAGAAGATATTTTTGAGAATAGGACTGGTGGTAGGAGGACTAGGGCCATTCATGGAACTAGGCAAGGGTGTTAGAGCTAGGTTTTTTACTTGGAGAGTGGTGAATGAGTGGAACAAGCTGCCAGAGTCCGTTGTGGGTGCCATGACTGTAAATGAGTTCAAGGCGAGGTATGATAGATACTGCGTGAATGTTGAATAGTTGTTCTTGACATGATATTAGGGCCTCCTTCGATGAGTCTAAGAACTCCTTGGAGTTACCCGTACTACTACTAATAATAATATACATATTTTTTGATATTTTGGAAAAATTTAGCAAGATCAGTGGATTAACCACTAATGCAGAGAAGACAAAATTAAAAGTTTTTGGAAAGTGGGATCTTGGAGGCATTCCTTTTGGACGGACTAACCCCTGAGAGAGAACCTCTCATTATTTTTGGAATTCCCTTCTCCACTTACCCAATATTACCAGTTCCAGAACTTATATACAAGAACATTGAAACCTTGCAAGACTGGAAAATAGGGCCAGTTTCCTTTTCTTCTAAAACCATAATACTCAAAACAATAATCTTTCCTGCACAGTTGTGCATAATGAATATTACAGACATCACAGAAGCTGAAGAAAAGCATTTATATAATAAGCCTGTGCAATTTATTTGGTCTAACTGATACCACGAAGTTAAAAAGGAATTTCTTCAACTATCAAAGAAGTATGGAGGATATGGGCTTCCAGTCTTAAAATTCTGCTATTTAAGCAATACAGCTTCAAAAATTCATAAAATATTGCAGACCTTCTCTGGTACTACCTATGTTTTCATCTTCCCCTGATTGGAATAAATTATTATAAAGGTCCAAAAGCTGGGATTGTTCCTGAATACTACAACACTCTGGCATTGACATTCTTTCCATTAAAAAAAAGTAAAATTTGCTATAAAGAAATCTTTAATCTCTTTCACTGCAAACTTCCACAGTTGGGTACTGACAACAACGCTTTGTTTCATAACTTATTGAAGTTCCAACTATACCCTAACAGAGGGATCTTGCTTGGAGAATTGCATACGGCCACCTTAACAATTAACATTGGAGATCCAATCTGTGACGTCTGTTACGAATTGGAAACAGTAGAGCATGCATTCTACAGCTGCCCTCTTGCCCTGCGTATTTGGAACAGATTATGTAATGTGTTGGGCATTCCATTACTTACAACAGAACAGGTTATTTTTTTGCAGTACCCACTACCTGTCAGCAATGGGAAGAGAATTTTGATTTCTATAATTAATGAATTAAAATACCATTTATGGAAAGTTAGAAAAAAAACATAGATTTGAAAACTAGCAATATAAGTTGCATTATAATATTGTACTGTGGAAATTTTATTGTTCAGTCAGATGATTTTTGTACTTAGAAGCATTCTAGGCATATGAAATTTTTGACTGGGTGATGCAGAACACCCATATTATGCAATAATCACCAGTCCTCTCATTGCTTCTGCCTTGGTGTCTCCACTACTGGGCCTGGCTCCTACAGATCTCAATAAAGGTTGAAACTGGTCTGAGATTCGACCTTGCCTTAATGCATAGCATTACACATATCCGCAAGGAGATGTGCTTTGCTTTATGGGAGATACTGAGATAGGAGTGATGATAGCTTTCTCCACCTTTGCCATGAGTTGCCTTGGTGTTGCACCACCTTTGCTCAGTCCTGAAGATACTTCAGGTGCAAACTTTGTTTGCTCATATTTGGATAAAGGATTAAACTAAACTTATCATTATGGGATAGTAAGGCAATTGTTGTGAAGTTGTTAGCCTCTATATACAAGTAGCCCAGTTGTGACATGACTTCACGCCCAAACTTTGTATGCTTACACTTGGATAAGGGATTAAACCAAGAATATAATATCTTGGATTTTTTAATTTATTGTGGATACTAAAGATCCAAATTATTTCAAAGCCAAATGTGTGTAGAAATTATGAAAGTTTTATAATTTGACCAGAGAGCTTATGAGAATGCAATCCTTGGCATCAGAGTTTGCCTTAATTTGCACTACATAAAACAACATGACTTCTCCACAAGCATCTGCATATTTGCCTTTTGTCTTGTCAGATGTCTCCTTCCAGGAGGTTGACTACCATGAGCTTCCACCGTGTACAGTTTTGTGCTTCTCTCTTATATTCTTCATTAGAACAAAAGGTCCACTCCTTAATATTTCCCATCCAATCTGTTTTTTGTCTTCCTCTCTTTTTTCCTTGTATTATTCCTTCTAGAAGTGTTTTTTTTTTTTTTTTCTTGGGATTCATGCCTTAGTATGTGGCCAAGGTAGGCTTTCCTTTTCTTAATGGTTTTCAACATTCTCCAATCATCTCTAATATCTTTAGTTTAGTTTTTTGGCAGTCCATGAGGCTCTGAGGATCCACATTTCAAAAGCTTCTAGTTTATTTTCACAATATTTTGATGTTTCTGCTCCATATAGCAGTGTTGACCATATGTAGCATTTGGACAGCCCTAATTCTTGTTTTTGTGTGAATTTCCCTTGAGGTCAGAATGTTTTTCATGCTAATGAAGGTTGATCTAGCAATTTTTATCCTTAATATTTCCTTATCAGATTTTCCATTCGCTGTAATTAGTTGACCCAAATATTTATAACTCTTTACTTGATCTAAGGTATTTCCTCTGATCTTAATATTTGTATAGGGTATTTTCCCTTTTTCTCTTGTTACCAGCATGGTTTTGGGGTTTTTTTTTTTTGAAGCTGAAATTAAGTCAATATTTTTCACTTAGTTTCAGCATCTCTTCTAGTAGGTTTTGAAGATCTTTTTTTTCAGCCAGCAGTAACCATATCGTCTGCATATTTAAGTTGTTTATATTTCTGCCCCCTATGCTGACTCCTTTAAATTCTGCTAATTGCTGGAAGATATTTTCAGTATAGAGGTTAAACAATATAGGAGAAAGAACATAGCCTCATCTAACACTGTTCTTTACTGCAATTCCTCCATTGAGGCAGTTTGCTCCCAATATAGATTTATCAGTAATCTGGTATCTTTACCATCTACTCCTAATTTTTTGATGCATTCTATTAGTTGTGTTGTATATTGTCAAAGGCCTTTGTTTAGTGAATAAAACAAGTAGACTTCTTTGTGCTTCTCCAGATATCTTTCTATAATAGTTCTAATGTTGAAGAGTCCTTCTCTAGTTCCTTTATTTTCCTGAAAACCAGATTGTGTTTCATTAATTTCCAATTTGATTTTATTTTGTCTTTTATTAGTGCATTAAAAGGTTTCTCTGGCCTGACAGCTATTTCGAACTGTTTGGTTCTCTTCAGAGACCAGGAGAGTTTTTGTTTTCTTAAGGTTTCTGCCCGGTCTCTAAAGAGAACCAACCAGGTTGAAACAACTGTCACACCAATGAAAGCTTTATCAAATGCACTAATAAAAGTGAATATGTAAACATTTTGGCACCCTTCACATTGTTTTAAGTAGTACAAGCTAAGGCAACTCCAATGCTGAGGATTATATTCTCATATGTTCTCTGGTCAAATTATGGAAATTTCATAGTTTCTACATGCATTAGTCTTTGAAATAATGTTGGATCTTTAATATGCATGATACTGTGTACAGGAAAAAACACACAGAGATGTAAATCAACAACATCTCCAAAAATTCCAGGAATGAAATTCACACTGGAATATCCCCATAGTAAATATGGTTGTGCCATTTTCATTAGACCAGACCTACAACATCTATTACAGAAGAGAATGACATAGAGATAATCACCATAGAATTGAGTGATTCAATCACCCATTCCATCTAAAAATCCCCAGATGTAGCTTTTGCCTGGCATTCTTAACAGACAAAAAGTGTCTTTCTCTATTGGTGAATTTAGTAGTGTCTGGGGTTACCTGCAAAATGATACAAACAGAGAGGCTGTGTTGGAATGGGCTGAATCATACCAGCTATCCCTTATCCAGGATAGTAAACATCCTCCCTCCTTTTACAACAGAAGATGGAAGTGGGACTATAACCCAGATCTCATCTTTGTGAGTGAGAGGGTAGCCTAGCAGTGCCCAAAAGTTGTTTGTATGCCAATTCCCAACATCGACCTGAGATAACTGCTCAACTAATAGAATACTGTAACTTATTTGAAAGAGATCCTTTTAATGATGAAACTATAGCATGCAGACAACAGGTTGTTACATCTATATCTGAAGCAAAATACGACAATGGATAAAGTTAACAAATGAAATAGATATGGGAAGGAGTAGCCAAAAAGCTTGGAGACTAATTAGCAATGACCCAAACAAAACTTCGGCACATTCTAATGTCTCCCAAATCAAAAGCACACCAACTTCTTATTAGTGACAAACCTATAAATCTGGTTCAAATACAAAAGGCAGGACTTCAGAGGGTATATGGAAAAGAAACAGATATTTTCTCATCACATTTTAGAATGGAAGAACTTAATAAGACAATTAAAATTTATAAGAAAGGAAAAGCAGCAGGTCTGGATGAAGTTTATATTGAGCAAATCAAAGAATTTGATATTGCGACCAAAGACTGAATACTGGATTTGTTTAACAATTGTATTAATACCTGCAAAATACCCAAAGTTTGGAGAAGAGCTAGTTATTGCTGTTCTCAAACCAGGGAAAGATGCAAGTGATCCCAAATATTATAGACCTATTTTTCTATTGGGTCATCTATATAAGATTTTCGAGTGAATGATCCTTGGAAAACTAATGACGATAATTGATCCACTCCTAATACCTGAACAAGCCAGCCTTTGAGCTGGGAAAAGTTGTACATCACATGTTCTTCAACTAACACAATATATTGATAAATTTAGGTTAATCCTTTAACCAAGTGTAAGCAAACAAAGTTTGTGTCTGAAGTATCTTCAGGACTGAGGCAACTTGTGGTAAGGTGGACCAAGCTCTCATCACTATTTGTCTTAGTATCTCCCATAATGCAAAGCACATCTCCTTGTGGACATGTATAATGCTATATGCATTAAGGGAAGGGCCACTACCCAGACCGGTTTCGGCCTTTATTGAGGTCTCATCATTGGGAGCCAGACACGAAGGTGGTGATACCAAGGTAGAAGCGATGGAGAAGTCATCTTTACCTATACGAGTTGCCAAAAGGTGTCTCACCTTATTATTAAATTACTCTGGATTTGGAGAAAAAAAATACTTTCAACAATATATTGAGGATGGTTTTGAGAACCAGAAAATAACGGGTAGTTTTCATAGACATAACTGCTACTTATGATGCTGTTAACCACCACATCTTGTTAAGTAAACTGTACAAAATGATGAAAGATTATAGGGTAACTCAACTAGTTAGATGCCTTCTTCAGAATTGAAGATTTTTTGTTGAATTCCAAGGAAAATATAGTCGTTGGAGGATTCAGAAAATGGCCTCCCTCGAGGCAGTGTTCTGGCCCTGATGCTTTTGACATCTATACAAATGACCAACCTCTCCCCAAAGATATAAAACGTTTTATCTATTGATAAAACTTTTCTTCATACCACTGAAATCCTTACTGAATCACTCCAAAAATCAAGACTAGCCTCATGGAAGACAAGAAATAATCACCTTACAGATTGGCTTGTACCATCTGAAAGTCTTCCACCAGGGCACAGAGAAAAGTGGACTATCTGAAAAGCTTTAAACAGGCTGTGATTCGGTGTTGGAAGATCCATTTCTTTGAAGAAAAATAGCCTGATAACAAAAACTTGGCCATAAATTCTATGCATACAGTGAAGTAAGTGAACGTTTAAATTCACGGGAATTCCCTGTAGCTCAGATGTGGCAGTTTTGAGTGTTTACTGTTTTGCAAACATGAAAATATGTTCCAAGGTTGATCCTTGGATACTGGCATCTCCCACTTGCAATGCTTTATACAAAGTTCTCCATGCACTGCATGAACCTATAGCATTCCCATTTGACTACTCAACAGCTGCAGTTGCAGAATTTGTGGAATTTCAGATTTGCACCTTCTTCTTGGTTGGAATGTCAAACTTCCTATCCCTTCAAATCTACGAACAATGCATTGCACTGCATTCATTTTCATTGCACCTTTTTCCAAAGTCTTTAGGCATCTGCACTTGTGAAGTGCTGCAATAGTTTCCCCATTCCTATATAAACACTTTGCAAGCAAGGAATGTTCAGGCAAAACGAGATCCCTTGTATAAGTCGAATGACTATAGTCAGTCTCACTCCATTGTTTATACTGCCTCACAGTTTACATGGTATGCCAAGTTCACTATCTTTTCTCGTTCACAGTGCCATATTTCCCCTATCAGTCATTTTTTGAACTTTTTTTTTGTCAAAAACTCTTCCTTATGATATATATATATATATAAAAAAAAATCAGCTAACGCCTTTTTATTCCCGTATACGGGGAGTAGGCGAGACCATTTAACCCTATCTAACTTTTGGAGACTGAGTGGGCAGTTCAGTCTCCACTGATACCAATCAGAGATAGATGGCCCAAGGCTATCACTAATTAAGCGGTACACAGTGAAGAGAGACAGCTCAAATGTGCCGCCATCTCGTGGTCCCTAACACAATATATTTAATGTCTGAAATAATGTGGGTTCTACAGTCGATTTTCTTGAGTTTACAGGACGAAAATCCTGAGTTTCCGGGAGGAAAAACCCGCTTGCCCGTGCCAGAGATCGACTAACTCGGGAACCGGTCGAAAAAAGGCTTAGAAAAATTTCCTGTAGTCACCGACTAGACTCGAAACCAAGTCTTCCTTCGTGCGGCTAAGCGCCGTGGTGTGCAAACGCCACATCCACTGAGCTACACAGGCTCCTTATGATATATTAGGCCACCAAACAATTTGCTCCTATTGAGAGCAATCTATACAGATTGCTCTCAATAGGAGTACTTGAATTTGAAACGTATATTATTCAGCAAGCAATTTTTGTGTATATATAGAGACAGTTCTCTCTCACATTCAATCACAAAAAAAGTTTTTTTTGTTGTTGTTGCTGCTTTGATATGTATATGTGTGTGTATTTATATATTTTGATATATATATTTATTTATTTTATTTTCCCTTCTCTCAAGCTGATCTTGATTTAAGACAAAGAGGGGGAGGTCCTTTGCCAAACAAAGAATTAGCAACAGTAAGTTGGTTTTTTGTAAAAAAAAAAGTTATAGTTCTTCAAAGTATGCTAAGCTTTTAAAATTATTTATATTCTTATCTATCATCTGTGAGATCCATTACACCTGCTGTATTCATACTAGGAGCATTTTTAGTCATTAGTAAAAATAGCAATCATTGTACGACACTGTTCCCATGATGAAATATCGAAAGAAATTGCAATAACCATAGTAATAAACTTTAATGAAATATACAGATATTTGAAAATTAACATTATATTGTCGATGTCAACAGGCAATTCAAAGAACAGAACTACAAGACAAATGCAACAATGAATTTACCAGTTAAAACGGTTGCCAAGGGCTCACTATGGGCATGGCAAACCTGAGATACTTGATGTTGGACCATGCCTTACTTCATGTAAGGCATGGTTCAGCATATAACAGATATACATCTGTTATGGAAAGGATTGACTTCTATTGGGTTTATATAGGTCAAATTTATTTGAAACTAAGTAAGAAATACCGACAGGTTTTGCCAACTTGGCTGTTTTGGCTTCTTCAGGGTAAAAAATAATAGATACAAAACAACTTAAACACTAAAACTGTTCATGAAGGGAACATATGGAGCATGTATGATGTCAACTGTTGTTATGTAGGAACGTTCTGTAATTAGCAGCAAGATTTAACTCTTGCATGTTTAAAGATCTTATGAGGGGCTTCCAAATATCAGGCAGAATTAATCCTTGGTTTCTATTTTGGTTGTGCTTAGAACGGATAACTATTATGGCTTCTTTTATGATTCGGGAGCAAAAATCTTCCTCTAAGTAGGGCATGGAGCTTTTGTCCCATTCTATGGTATGGTTTAACCTGGAGAAATGATGTGCTAACCCCGAATTGTCTTCTCTGTTATTGTTTACGTTTTCTTTTTTTCTGATTTCCACACTTCTAGAGGTCTGACCAATATAGTTTAATCCACACAAACAAGGGATGTTATAGATACCGGCATATTTGAAGAAAGCATGACTGTCTTTCAGAGATCTTAAGAATTTGCGGATGGTCTTTAAAGGTTTAAAAGTCACTCATATTCCATGTGGCTTGAGGAGTGTAGCAATCTTTTTTGGAAACTGTCCCAAAATGAATTGATGGAATTGTGATGGTGGAATTATAACGTATTTCTTCAGATTGTCATTGTGAGGGGGGGGGGTCACAGAAAAGTATATCATGGATCAATTTTCTTGGGTAACCATTGTCTAAAAGGTTTTTTGATATCAGAAATAGTTTATCTTTGAGATCTTTATCCTCTGTAGTGATGTGAGAGGCCTTATTTTTTAACGTGTGTACGATGCTTAGCTTTTGAGAAATGTGAAGTGCAAGTATCGACCTGTGTTGGTTGGTTTACAATAGACTGTAAGGCTGATGCTTTCATCCATTTGTTTCTTAATTAAAGTGTCCAGGTGTTAAATTGTGAATGAATACAATTCACTAAAGAATATTTCATTCATAATTTGACAAGTTAAAACCCTTGAAAAAGATTTGCTTGTATTTTAGTATAAGTTGTATATAGCCTGACAAATATTGGATACCGTAATTAGTGTAAAACTTGTGAATATTCCCATGTAAAATACCTACTAAATTGTATGTTAGACAATGAATTTGTTATATACATATTTTCTGTTAGAATTGATATAAAAGAATTACTGTGTAAATTGCATTTAACCAACTGAGATTATAAGGTCAAAGTATGCTGGCAAGACACCAGATTAGTAAGTTGCCTCAAGCGGTCACGTGTGCATACGGCACGTGGCGACCTAAGTTTTCGGGGAAGATGCTACGAAAAGGTAAGACCCACGAGTGCAAAGGAATAACGTGTTGAGTGAAAATTTAGGGTTACGAGGAGTCCCGGTAGGGGTTGATATTAAAGGGTTGGAAAACCCCCCAAGAGGCTTTTTTTTGTCTGGAGTCTCTATTCTCTCTCTTAGTGGCAGAAGTCAAAGTTGTCAGGTCGTGATTAGAGGGATTGCGGATTCCAAGCCCTACGATGAACGAATAGAGGATTTTCGAAGCAACGGGCAACTCCCGGAAAAGATAGTGGCCAGGTAGCGTGCCTTATGGATGCAGAATTGCCTGACGCTAAGAATATTCTAGGCATAGATGATCGGTATGCAGACTCCATGAGGACCAACCTAAGCTGACAGGAATTTTAACCTTAACATAGAGAAAAAAATGTTTGGAAGGAAAGGAATCCAAGAATCAAAAGGACAAGCATGAGGAATCCTCGAGTTTGGTACAGTAAACCTTTAATCAAGTAATGTGTGTGAGGAAGGTAATTGTAACTTAAGAATCATAGACCTTCATAAAGTTTTGAGACTCTATCTAAAATTAAGACAGAACTGTGATATTTTAATCGTAGTCGGTGAGCAGTATGTGCTATGTATTATAATTGTACTTGTGTTGATTGCTAGCTATGTTTAAGAGCTGTAGAGATGTCTAATCCAGACAGCTTGATTAACACCTAAAAGTCATTATTGGTTTTATAATCTAATGCGAGCTTTGAATCTTTGAACATAATGTTTTTGTAGTATTAAATTTGACTTTGTAATCTAGTAGTACAGTGATAATTGAAAGTTCTTTATTCTGTATGATGATCATTATGTTAAATAAACCTTTTGCTCTTATTAATTTGGTTGCCTGTGTCTAAGAATCCAATGCACTACTCATAAATTATTCAGATCTAAGCGGAGAAATAATTGTAATTAAGACCACGACTGTAAACATGGTTGATTATAGGAGGTATTGATAAATGATAACTTAGTATATAGAAATAGATTAGGTTAACCACGTGCATATCTGAAGGTTCACTTCTAGACTGAGAAGTTTTTCCAATATAAGGGTTCTGGGTGGTGCAGCAGAACAAATAAATTTTCCCAGAACCTTAGAAGAAGTTAACTTCAGAAGCTTTGTTACCAAGGAATTGGCTTAACCTTGAGACAATCTCTTTGTAGATCAGACTCGTGCACGTGATAATCTGAGTATATAATAGTAAGACAAAGATTGACACATTATAGGCGCTGCTGAGATGGGACAAATTATTCAAGAGATAGTTAAGCCATATTAAGTAAATATTACCTACTACAAAGACACTTTATAACACAGGAATAGTAATTGTTGGTCCTTCTAAAGTTCTAAGGTGAATTTTATTTTGTGATGGAAGGAGTTGATCTTGGTAAGAAAATCAAAAAGTTTCTTTTCTGTGTTTATCCATATAATAAAAATGTCATCCACATATCTCCACCACACTGTGGGTTTAGGGTCTAATTGAGACAAAATTTCACTTTTGAGTTTCTCCATAAAGAGATCTGCACAAGGGGATGAAAGAGGACTGCCCATTGCAAGGCCTGTTAATTGTTGGTAAATCGTTTCATTCCATAAGAAAAAATTAGATTTTAAGCAATGATGGAAAAGAAAAGTAATGTCCTGAGAGTAGAGGTTTCTCAAAATGCTGATTACTTCATCTACTGGAACATTTGTAAATAATGATGTTACATCCAGGCTTGCAAGAATGTCTGTATTTGAGATCGAGATGTTCCTCAATTTTTCAACAAAATGCTGTTAATTTCTTATGTAGTATCCGAATTACAGATGTGTGCCTTAAGGAGACCTGCGAGGTGGTGTTTCGATAATAAGTATGTGGGAGAATTAATACCATCAATAGGGCGCAGCGGTATTGCATTTTTATGAACTTTGGGAGAGCCATATAGTCTTGGCATTAGTGGATGCAACGACTATAACATCCCTTGTTTGTGTGGATTAAACTATATTGGTCAGACCTCTAGAAGTTTGGAAATCAGAAAAAAAGAACACATAGGAGACATAAACAATAACAGAGAAGACAATTCTGAGTTAGCACATCATTTCTCCAGGTCAAACCATACCATAGAATGGGACAAAAGCTCCATGCCTTACTTAGAGGAAGATTTTTGCTCCCGTATCATAAAAGAAGCCATAACAGTTATCCATTCTAAACACAACCTAAATAGAAACCAAGGATTAATTCTACCTGATATTTGGAAGACCCTCATAAGATCTTTAAACATGCAAGAGTTAAATCTTGCTGCTAATTACAGAACATTCCTACATAACAACAGTTGACATCATATGCGCTCCATGCATGTGATGTATGCGTTCTTCTATTTTTGTAAAAAATACATTTGTATTCAGTTCTTCCCTTCATGAACAGTTTTAGTGTTTACGTTGTTTTGTATCTATTATTTTTTACCCTGAAGAAGCTAAACAGCCAAGTTGGCGAAACTTGTCAGTATTTCTGACTTAGTTTCAAATAAATTTGACCTATATAAACCCAATTGAAATCAATCCTTTCCATAGTTCTTTTGGTTGAAAATAACTTTTAATCATTGTACATTAAGTTCCAACCACCTGGCCAACATGGGTTGAATTAGTGGAAAAACTTTTCAGATATGTGGAAAGGACCTCTGCAACCCTACCACTCTTTTCTTTCATTGACTTCACTTCAAAATACTAATATGGTTGTGCCTTATAAGACATCTCATGCTGCATCGGTTGTCACACAGAATAATCAGAGCTGAATTCAAGGCTTAGGCAGAAGGTCCTGTTCGAGAAGTATATTACAGTCTCCAACAAAAGTCAATGATATTGTGAATGAGGAACACAGAAGGTATAGGATTAATCTTAGAAGGGAATTATACATAGGCATATTGAATGTTTGAGGTCTACAGCTCTTGAGATTGTCTGTAAAGAGCTGGATAGGTATAAAATTGACATCCTGGGAATTACAGGGACTAGATGGAATTCAGAAGGAGTATCAAAAGACTGGATGATAAGCTAGTTGTTTACTCAGGAGGTGACTCAAAGCATCATGGGGTAGTTGTGATACTGAAGACAGCTCAGGCAAGAAGCCTTCTTGGTTATAACCCTGTTAATGATAGGATACTTTCTATTAGACTTACGACTCAGGTTACTAATGTATCAATTGTGGTAATTTATGCACCACACATAGATAGGCCTGATGAAGAGGGTAAGGAATTCTCTGAAAATTTACAGACTGTTTTGGACTGCCTACCAAGGAGAGAGATACTTTACATTTTAAGGGACAAATGCAAAAGTGGAAAAGTTTATGAGAGTTAGGCCGGAGTGTGGCGTGTTTGGTCTGGCTGAACGTAACACCCGTGGCAAAAGACTGTTGGAATTTGCCCATGCTTACAGATTAGTTATTAATACCCACTTCCAGAAACATCCACGACAGACCCATACTTGGATATCTAACATTGATAAGTCAAGGCACCAGATTGATTAATCTTAGCTCTCCAGTGATGGAAGACAGGCATCTTCTTTGATGTGCATACTTGTCCTAGAGCAGATTGTGGTTCAGCCCATCAACTAACAAGAGCCAAAGTAAGACTAAGACTCTGACAAATGTTAACTCAGGCACATGCTACTAGACTGGATGTTAGAGTATTTCCTAGTGGATTCACAGAAGAAACATCAAGTAAGTTGGATGATTTTTTGGAGACTAATGAGGGAAACTCACAAGAAATGCTTTGGGAAGGAGTCAAGGTGATAATGCAGGATACAGCCAAGTATCTCGGCCTAATAAGACCAAAAGATCCATGGATATCAGATTCAACTAATCAAAAGAAGACGGATGGAAAAACAAAGAACACAGGGACTGAAGAATATAAGAGATTATATAGAGAAGTCAGAAGAGCCGTCAAGCAGGACAAGGGAAAGTTTTATACTCATAAATGTGAAGAGATAGACTTCAAGATGAGGAAGCACAATTATAAAAGGATTTTATTTAGTTTGTGACCAAAAGCACAAGTTTAAGCTCAAATTGAATGTCTTCAAAGATAGGAATGGAGCATTACTAACAGAAGAATTGGAAATCAAAAACAGATAGAATACTGTGAGGAACTGTACAATAGAGTGGATAAAGAAAATTTGGAGGAGCCCTCCAAATTTTCTTTATCCAGGAAAATTCTGATTTGGAACCTCCTCCACTTAGGCATGAAGTTGAAAAAGCAGTTAAGCTGCTTAACAGCAATAAGATTACAGGCGATGGAGGGATAAGAGTGTTTCATAGATTGATTACAAGGATATGGGATACAGGATCATGTCCTAGAGCAGTGGTTCTCAAAGGGTGAGCCCTAGAAGATTTCCGGGTACGCCCTGTGGTATTCCAGAGAAATATGTGTCCAGATATAAAAATAAATATAGTTACTCTATTATACTTTTTCATTATGGATATACCGCTCTTTTTGTCAACACATCATTATTATGTTAATTATAAGCGGTTTTTCTTGCAAAGAGAACAAGAATATGGTTTATTCTTGTTGTGTATATTACTTATTTTAAAAGTGTTGGAAGTGGATGTTATGTGCATATTACTTATTTTCAGATAAATACACCCAAATAAAATGGATAGATTTCTCAAAAAGATACGTGATATTGAAGAATCAGATTCTGGAAGTGAGCAAAAGTTAAGTGCAAGTAAGAAACAAAATTGTGGCCTACTCGCAAATATAATGAAAGTTATTTAAGCTTTGGTTTCACTTGGACCGGAAGTGAAGATCATCCTTTGCCGCTATGTTTAGTATGTGGATGTAAAATGGCAAATGAATCATTGCTTCCTAGTAAATTGAGTAAACATTTTAAAACTATACACTCTAATTTACAAGATAAATTTGCAAGTTTTTTCAAGATATTGTCTGAACAGCAAACAAAAGTGGCAAATTCTTTTAAAAGTATAATGACTGTTTCTGATAAAGCTCAAATCGCTTCTTATCAAGTCTCAGAACTGATAGCAAAAAATATGAAAGATCATAATTTAGGTGAGTCATTTATTTTGCCTGCATGCAAAAAAATGGTCATGGCAATGCTAGAAATGAAGCAGCAATGAAAATAAGCAAGATTCCTCTGTCCAGCGATACAGTTCACAGGCATATTATAGAAATGTCTTCTGATATCGAGAAAAATGTATGCATTAATAAACTTAAATTTATACATTAATAAAATGTATACATTAATAAACTTAAAACAACAGACATTACCAACAAGGCGCAATTCTTAGCATTTGTCTGTTTTATTAATGAAGATCAAATAGTAAATCAGTTTCTTTTTTGCAAAGAATTAAGTGTGTCTACAAAAGGTGAGGACGTTTTTGACATTTTGAATAGCTATCTTGATAAATGGCAGTTAACATGGAAGTCTTGTGTAGGCATTTGTACAGATGGAGCCCCTTCTGTGGTAGGCTGTGTTAAGGGCCTTACATCTTTTATAAAAAAACAAAATGAGAATGTTATTGTAACTCACTGCTTTCTTCATAGGGAGGCCTTGATGGCAAAAACATTGGGAGAAAAATTAAGAGAAGCTCAAGTTGTTCAGATGGTAAACTTTATTAAAACAAGATCTGTCAAATCGCGTTTATTCGAAATGCTTTGTATCGATATGGATTCACAACACAGACGGCTGCTTTTACACACTGAGGTGAGGTGGTTGTCAAGGGGGAAAGTATTTACCCATGTACATGAGCTATGACAAGAACTTCTTGTGTTTTTTGAAGAGATGAAACAATTACATTTTTGTAACCTCCTTCGGTGCGAATTTTGGATTGCCAGGTTACAGTATTTGGCCAATATATTTCAGCAGCTGAATATTTTGAATACTAGCATGCAAGGGAAAGAAGAAAATATTCTCACATCCACTGACAAAATGAAAGTGTTTCAGAGAAAACTACAGATTTGGAAAAGAAAAGCTGTCGAAGGTAATTTGGAAATGTTTCCATTGGTAAGTAACACTTGCATAAATGAAACACTTCCAATAATAGTTGAACATTTAACAAGTTTAGAAGAAAAATTGAGTTCTTATTTTCCATCACTTAACACTGAACAATACGATTGGATTAGAAACCCATTTATGGAAATTTCAAGTGATTTTGGTTTAACATTAACAGAAGAAGAAGAACTGGCAGCTATATCCACTGATCGTGGATTGATGATTAAACATAAGGAATTGTCTCTTGAAGCCTTTTGGATTTCTATAAAAGAAGAATATGTGTCAATATCTAAAAAAGCTTTGAACATTTTACTACAATTTTCAATCATATTTATGTGAATTAGGATTTTCTACCCTCACCACAATTAAGTGTAAAAAGAGAAGAACTCTTCAGTGTATTGACAAGGAAATGAGAGTTTGCCTTTCAAATATATGCCCAAACATTGAAGCAGTCGCTAGGACACATCAGGCTCATGTTTCTCATAAACACAAGAATGAATAAACTTAAGGTATGTTTCATTTTATTTTTTTTTATCGCATTATTTTTTTTTTCTGTAATATTTGACTTAATTATTATAACATATTTCTCAGATTGTATATAGTGCACTTACAATTATTTGTAGGATTTTAAATGCGCCCCGACTTCAAAAAGTTTAAGGACCACTGGCCTAGAGACTGGAAGAAGTCAGTTTTCATACTCCTACATAAGAAGATATGAAGGCTTACAAGAACTATAGAGCTATTAGTTTAATATCTCATGCAAGCAAAATTTTATTGAAGATCATGCTAAATAGGATTGAGGTCAAAGTGGAAGCAGAGATGCCCAATCTAAATAATCTAAATCAGAACGATCATCTCTCTCCCTCCCAAAAGTTTGGGAGATTCTTATCTTATGTAACCATCAAAAATAGTTGTTTAATAATATTTTTAATATTATTTATTAATACTAATTTCTAAAATTAAAAAATATAAACACAAATGGATGGAACACATTCAAAGAATGAAAACAGAAGATTACCAAAACAAGCCATTAGGAAAAAGAAAACCAGGAACCTCTTAAACGATTCAACGCTGACTTCTAAGGCCAAAACAGGCCATGCTAGGCCTAAATCCTTGATACGCATGATGATGATGATGATGACTAATTTCCAACATGCGGCAATAGCTTTTTAATTGGTAAACCACCGACTGCTGTTATGTACTTTGTAATCTGGTTTCTTCGATTGCTTATTTCTACACACTGATGATGTACTGTTAGTTTCAGTATGAAATATCTGTACTTTCATTTCATTAAAGTTAATTACTGTGGCTATCATGTAATTTAGTATTTATAATCATGCCACAGATACCTTTAAAGATTAGATGTGACAGTTTATCTTTTGAAGATGGTAGGAGATGAGTAATTTTTTGATAGGAAAATATGTGGAAATAAGGTAAAATATCTTCAGAATTCTACCAGTCGGTTCAGAGATGCCAGAAATATGTGGGAATTAGAATCATGCCATCGAACAAAGAATCCTGGAGTCAATTATCCATTGGATATGATGAGATACTGACAATGTACTGTTAATTTCTGTACGAAATATCTGTGCTTTCATTAAAGTTTATTACTGTAGGTATTGTGATTTATTCATTGTTTAAATCTATGATATGGTAGTCAAGAAATGATTTGAAAACGGAATCCAAGAAGTCCTTAACCAGAGTAATGTCATTACCCATTTATTTCAGATGTTCCAACTCAAAGGTTTTACAGGATTGACTGAGAGTATTTACACCACTTAGACTTGTGCAGATTTGGGACAGGGCTGCAGCTTGTATGTTCCACATAATTGGCATCTGGTTAAAATAATATGTTACAGGATAGCAGAAGGCAGATCCATGTATTAACAAGTTGTACTGATATAATATTTAATGCTTATATTTGTTTCAGATAATTTCTACCCAAGAATTGGTAGAGCTTTGCAAAACTTTATCTTCTTTTAAAGAGTGTTATGCTAATTTTAAACATAACACTTTTAACTGACTGAAGTAGTTTCTAAGAAATAATGTAAAAACCATGTATTATCAAATATAAAAAATAAGCAGTGTCACCAAGAAATGTTTTTGATAAAGAAAATAATTTTCTGAAATTCAAGTGTTCATTAATTTTATTAGCTGTCTGTCCTAGAGTTCACTTTCTAAATATATGTAGTTTGGTATTTGTATTTTAAAAGTTTTCTTTTGAAATTTGAAATATTTTATGCATATACTCTGTTCTGTTCTGCACCTGTGTCCTGTGGAAATGGCATTTGCATCCATAGCGTTAGAATAAGTTCCTCTGGTCACCGACCTGAGGAACTTGTTCTAACTGTCTTCAGCTGGTTCCCGAGTAACTCAGTTTCTAGCACAGGCAAGTGGATTTTTGATCCTGTAAACTCAAGAAAATCAACCATAGAGCCCATGTTATTGCAGACAATAGTATATTGTGTTAAGGATCACAAGATTGCAGCACTTGTCTTGTCTGCCACACTTTCTTCACTAGATGCTTGTTTAAAATGAGTGATAGTCTTGGCCAGCTATCTCTGATCGTCTAATGGAGAAAACAATTTAACCCTCAGCTTCCAAAACAGCCCCTGTTTTGAAGGCTGAGGGTTATGTGCAGACTTTTATAATCATTCCAACAGAGTAGGTTAATTAATCCTTATTTTCTTAGTCTATATCTATATGTGCATGTTATTCTGACCAGTCTGTCTGTTTTGTGGGATGAAAAACCTGAGTTTCCAGGAGAAAATCCTGCCATGTATGTATGTGAGATGGACTAGCTCTCTTTCAGATGCAAAACTCTGAAAAAGGTTCTTTGAATCCCAGAAGAAATTTGAGCTAAGGTCTTTCCAATCAGTGGGCATTGTTGAAACCGACTGAGTTAGTCTCATATACATGCATTCATATACATGCATTCACTCATATACATGCATTCACAGTTGTTTCAACATTCAAAAAAAATTTGAAGTTGAAACAACTACACTGAAATTGAATATTAAAAATTGTTCGGAGTTGGCTAAGCCACAGCTAGAAGGTACTTAAAATGCTAAAAAGATATGGAAAACATTTTGAATGAACCACGTAAATATACTTTTTTGTGTGTTTTCCAACCATATCTTGTACCCTAATGATAAGAATTCATTACACATTGCTTTCTATAACTTTGCTTAGTGACTTTGGATTTAACATTATTTTGATAATCAGCTTTATATTTATTATTATTCAATGTTTATTCACTGGATTGCTAAGTTCAGTTTTTTTCTGCTATGATTTTTTCTATTTTTGTTTGTTTTTTTTATAACATATTAATTATACCATATTCCTGGATATTATTTCAAATAGGGTGTTATTCAGCCTTTTGGAAAACCCAGTCTTACACCTTTATCGTACTTACTGAGAGAAGTAAAATCTGTTCTTAAACATAAACAGGTAAGTGTTATTGCTTTTTTACTAAGTTGTAATCTTGATGGGAGTCTCGGATTTCCTTTCTCCCACCAATTTTAGCAAGCAGTCTTCCTGAAATGGCTGAGTAGGATAATGGTAATATCTACACCTCACAGCCACTTTTGAAATCACTCCAGTCCATGTATGGTGTGAGAGAGCCTTGGTTGATTATGATGATTGTAATAGCACGTGCTATTGACATTTATTAATTGATTGGGCAATGCAATGAAGCATATCTGTTTCTCACCATCATTAAAAATTATTATGCACTGCCTTGTTCATCATCCCCTCCAGAGCTTTCTTATATTCCTGATCGCTTTTCCACTTTATGACTAATCGAAAGCTTTACTGATGGTGCTGTGTTTACAGATGGTAAACATAGCTGCAGTAGTAGAGGACTATAAATAAATTCAACATAGAAGAAGAGTTAGGCAAGGGGACACTGTCACCAAAACTGTTCAATACTATACTAGAAGAAATCTTTAAAAACTTAAACTGGAACAATAAAGGTATAAAGATAAATGGGAAATACCTCTCACACTAAGATATGCAGATGATATTGTGATAATAGTTGAAACAGGTAAAGAACTCCAAGGTGTGATAGACCAACTTAATACAGAAAGTCTGAAAAAAGGGCTAAAAATAAATACTGGGAAAACTAATGTTCAACAAGTCAGCAATAAAATCACCCATCACCCTGGGAAATAATCAGTTAGATACTGTAGATCAATTTGTCTATCTAGGAGGACAGCTCTTTAATTCAGATAAAGGCATTGACTCAGAAATCAATAAATGAATACAGTTGGCATGGACAGCTTTTGAAAAATTAAGTTCCATTCTTAAGAGTGGCATAAATTGTGCCTAAAAAGGAAAGTAATTGATCAATGATAGTGAAACTACTTATGGTAGTGAAACCTGGAACCTAACAAAGACTGGAAAACCAGTTGAAGGTTGCTCAAAGAAAATTTGAAAGAAACATCCTAGGGATCTCTTTAAAAGATAAAATAATTGGATTAGGGAGCAAACCAAGATAAATGACATTCTAACTCATATTAAGACCAGAAAATGTAAGTGAGCAGGCCATGTAATGATGAGAAGAGAGGATGGACACTGAACCAAGGAATTACAAATGGGATACCAACCTGAAGAAGAAACAGGGGATAATCCTTTATTCAAGTGTAAGCAAACAAAGTTTGCACATGATGTAACTTCATGACTGGGCAACTCATAGTCTAATGATTACATCACTTCTGGGTCTGGCTCCTGATGATGAGACCTCGATTAAGGTCCAAACTGGTCTGGTTTGTGACCCTTCCCATAATGCATAGCATTATACATGTCCATAAGGATGTGTGCTGTGCATTACGGGATACTAAGGCAAATGATGTGAAGTCATTAACCTCTGTATACGAGCTGCCCAGTCATGATGTTACTTCACTTGCAAACCTTGTTTGCATACACTTATATAAAGAAGTAAACCAAGAATATAAATTTTTGGCATGTTTAATTTATAGTATAACTAAGTGGAAAAACTTCCAACAACTATAGCTACTGGTTTCTCTTCCTGATGATTATTGCCTGAATATAGCATCTAATATTTGTTATTATGAAGAATATCAACTTCTTTTGGTAATGCCAGTTATGCTGGCATGTTACTTCTCTAATTGAAATACAATTTTATTAATACAGACCAATTTACAATAAAAACATTTATTAAAACCTACCAGTTTGCTGGTGAAACTGGTAGGTTTTAATAAATGTTTTTATTGTAAACTGGTCTGTATTAATAAAATTGTATTTCTATTATAAAACAACCAAAAATGTATAATTTAAATACTTCTCTTATTATTATTAATCTGATCACCGCTGGCATTTCCACAGACAATCACAAACATACATGCCCACGGCAGGATTCGAACCCGCAGCCTTTTGGCTGGAGAGAGCTGATATGCTATCCACTCAGCCAACCAGGCTGGCTTCTTTTACCAGTTCAACTTATTTTCTGTTGATACTTCCTATAGCGATATAGTGCCTATCTTGAATTTGCTGTTAAGTTTCAGTTTGTTCCAGTTTGCTGGCATTTCACAGTTGTCCTTCTCTGACAAAAATAGCAGTGTGCCTTGTTTAACCAAGCAACACTCTTAGCTGGCATGACATTTCATCTTTTTGTACTGATGTTGTCTTTTGCTTTAAGAATGCAACTTGGTCAGCTAAGTCCCAAATTCCAACCAAACCTCATTTGTTCAATATCCAGATAGATACCCATTTAACAGGGCGTGCCACACATCATTTTTCTGCATTCCTTTAAAGACTTTGTTGAGGCCTTCTTCAGGTTATCTTTGACCAGCAACACCACACAAGTATCATAAGAATCTGATTTATTAATCCTGACTAATTATTAAATGAATATAATTAATCCAAAGTCACAGAACTATTAATATAACTTATTTGCTTTGTAAATTCAGATTTGGATTATTTCAGATTTCTGAATGGTATGATGGTGATGATAATGCTTGTGGATGTAAGCTGCCTGTGCATCAAATTTTTGATATGCAGTAATCAATAGGAAGGTGTTTCAAAAATAGGAATGTGTGTAATTTTTCCCCCCCTCAACTAAACTTGATTAAGGATATCGATATGCATCAGGACAGAATCCAAGTTTTTACTAACATTTGGGCCTACTTTAGGTGTATCATCCACATATTATTATATGGGCACCTCCATGGACTCCAAAGACTCATTGTGGGAACATAGCATACCAGATTGTACATTTGAATAGAAAATGAAGAATTCAGAAAGAAGAGGAAATAAGAAAATCCATGACAGATTGTTCTATCTGATTATAAAAACTTTCTTTGCCACATGATGAGCAACAGAATAAATCACAAAATCAATCATATTTGCTAAGTATAAACATAATTTGAAGTCAGTCATCCCTGAAAATGAAATTGCCGATTTTATTCAGGAGTAGTATAACAAGGTGTTACTATCATATGAATGTGAATCTAGTCTGTCCATAACAGGTTATCTGTAAATTTTCAGTCTTGATGAGAAGACACATGCTCAAGGTCAAGCATGAGATATCCTGTTGGTCTCAGTGGTCACATCTGTCATAGGCTTACATCAGGCTGTAGCACCACTGAATTTCAGCTTCTTAATTATTCATGTGATTCTGTATTCATAATTCTTCACAACCATTTCGTTGCTCATCTTGTTTATGATTTGCTCTGAAAATACCGATATTACATCAATCAAAGCTCAGCCAAAATTATTAAGTGAATTTTTATTTTTTATTTATATATATATATATATATATATATATATATTAATTGTGTATAACCTGTTAAAACCACCATAACACTGTCATCGCATCCCAACCTTTAGGTGTCAGATTTATATTCAAGTATGGCTTTATTATGAAATGTTAATTTAATAAATGCCTTTGTTCTGGAAACAGCATTAATCAAAGTTATTTCAGAACTAGTAGTACAAAAAATTGGCTTGTATTTTTGGGTGTACACGAGGAAAAAAAAGTTTGAACCATTTTGTTAAAGCAGTACTAGATATTAGCTTGCAGGATTCAGTTTTATATTTTCTTATAAAACATTTTTATACAGATTGCATGTGCAAATATATTGTATGTAGCAGTCCATTGTCTCTGTATTTTATTTTATTTTTTATTTTAGGGAAGAAGAATCCTTTGGTTAGGCCTCTTTAATATAATAAGTACTACTGTTCTTTTGATGTGGTGCAAATCTACCAATAGTATGGGTAAGATAAACTTTAAATGCAGTATATCTCTCAACTTGTACTTGTTGAGAGGCTTATACGCTGGTTAAACATGATAACTAATATTTAAGGAATTGACAGCGTATACTAGAAATATAGATTAAATAAACTTTAATATATACTTTCCGATATTTCGGCGAACGTCACATTGCCATCTTCTTGGGAACTTACTAAAAGACACGTGCACACAAGTACTAATAACAGCAAATGAGACTGAAGCTAGGAAGCTAGCGTTTCCTAAAGTCCTGATGGTGCCCCCTGGCGGGCCGTATTGGTAGTTCTTGGCCTTTGGGCTGAAGTTCTTCTGATAAAGTTTCCCAAATTTGGGGCAGTTTCATGCATCCAAATTTGTTGAGGTTTGGCATGTTCCTAAGGGCCGAGGCTGATTCCATGAATAGTCTTTCATACTTGAACTTGCTGCGGTGTATTACTGTGGCTTTCTTCCATCTTATTCTGTGGCGAGTATCCAGAGCGTGGTCTGCAAGCCCAGAGTGGCTGTACTGGTAAAATCGGATGTAATCCTTGTGTTCTGAGATTCTGATATTTGCTGTCCTGCCTGTTTGGCCAAAGTAGGACAGTTTACAGCTGCAAGGGACCTGGTATACACCAGGTAGGTCTAGGGGAAGTGGTTGGTCTTTGGTGGAGCGGATAAGGGATGCCAGTTTTCTATGTGGTCTGTAACAAGTGGTCAAGTCATGTTTTTTTAGGATTTTATTGATTTTTTCTGAGGTGCCTCTGATGTAGGGAATCGTGATAGATTTAGAGTAATCTTTTTTGTGAAGGGGAGGGGGTGGTGGGTTGTTGATAACTGGGTTAAGTATTTTTTGGAGGGGGTAGCCGTTGGCTGAGAAAGTGTCACGGATGTGATTTAGTTCAGTGGTTAGGGCTTGATCATTAGAACAGATTATTTTTGCCCTGTTGAATAATGTTTTAATAACTCCATATTGTTGTGAGGGGGGGGGGTGGGATTGTTGGTGAATGTATCTGCCTGTATGGGTGGGTTTTCTATAAACTGAGAAAACCAAGGTTCCATCAGGTTGGCGGGTGACTAGTGTGTCTAGGAAGGGGAGGTTATTGTTTTCCTCTTTTTCCATGGTGAATTTGATTCTAGGGTGTTGGTTGTTCAAGTGTGTTAGGAAGGAGTGGAGTGAAACTGGCATCCCTTATCCGCTCCACCAAAGACCAACCACTTCCCCTAGACCTACCTGGTGTATACCAGGTCCCTTGCAGCTGTAAACTGTCCTACTTTGGCCAAACAGGCAGGACAGCAAATATCAGAATCTCAGAACACAAGGATTACATCCGATTTCACCAGTACAGCCACTCTGGGCTTGCAGACCACGCTCTGGACACTCACCACAGAATAAGATGGAAGAAAGCCACAGTAATACACTGCAGCAAGTTCAAGTATGAAAGACTATTCATGGAATCAGCCTCGGCCCTTAGGAACATGCCAAACCTCAACAAATTTGGATGCATGAAACTGCCCCAAATTTGGGAAACTTTATCAGAAGAACTTCAGCCCAAAGGCCAAGAACTACCAATACGGCCCGCCAGGGGGCACCATCAGGACTTTAGGAAACGCTAGCTTCCTAGCTTCAGTCTCATTTGCTGTTATTAGTACTTGTGTGCACGTGTCTTTTAGTAAGTTCCCAAGAAGATGGCAATGTGACGTTCGCCGAAATATCGGAAAGTATATATTAAAGTTTATTTAATCTATATTTCTAGTATACGCTGTCAATTCCTTAAATATTAGTTATCACTCTCAACTTGTAGTTATGTCATCATTACTAAAATGTAATAATTTGCTGATTAAGCAGCTTGATGTCTCCAATATTCAGCAAATGATTACATTTTAGTAATGATGACAATTTTATTTTAAAAACAATCTTTTCTCAGCGCTCCATTGAGAAAAGATTGTTTTTTAAATTAAAATTGTCATGTATAAAATAAATATAATAAATTTAGTTTAATCCTTTATCCAAGTGTGAGCAAACAAAGTTTGCGCCTGAAAGTATCTTCAGGACTGGGTTAAGGTGGTACACACCAGGGCAACTCGTTGCAAAGGTGGAGCAAGCTACCAACACTCCTATCTCAGTATCTCCTATAATGCAAAACACATCTCCTTGTGGATATGTCTAATGTTATGCATTAAGGGAAGGGCCACTACCCAGACTAGTTTCGACCTTTATTGAGGTCTCTTCAGTGGGAGCCAGACCCAAGTGGAGATATCAAGCAGAAGCATTAGCAGGTCATCTCTACCTATAGGAATTGCCAATTGGTGTGCCACCCTTTTTTAATAATTTACTCTGGATTTAGAGAAAGATGTTGAAAGTTTATTTTTCACTTGGTTAGAGTATAATAAATTTAGTTTAATCCTTTATCCAAGTGTGAGCAAACAAATGTGTACCATATGATGGATGTGTACCACCTTAACCCAGTCCTGAAGATACTTTCAGGCGCAAACTTTGTTTGCTCACACTTGGATAAAGGATTAAACTAAATTTATTATACTCTAACCAAGTGAAAAATAAACTTTCAATAAAATAAATATATTGCATACATATTCTACAATGTCAGTATACAGTATTAACAAAAAAAAAAAAAAAAAAAAACTAGTGCTTCTCCTGACAAAATTATTGATACCGAACTCTCACTATAATAAATTTGGATAAAAGAATAATTTATTATACAGAAACTTCTTTGAAATGCTAGTTGACTGAATGGTTAGTGTATCTGTTCATTAACAACAGGTGTAGTTTGAATCCCCTCCCCCATAGACATGAATATTTGTGATTGTTTTAGATGAATATGAATTTCATTCTTCATCTCATCTGTCTGGTGATGGGTTGGGTCCCCTTGTACTCTCCATCTCCAAATGGTTCTATTGCTAATCTTCTCGAACATAGTAATGAAGTTGGGGAATTCACCTCTTTCTTTTAAGGATCTGATCCAACTTTTCCTCGGTCTTCCAGGTGGGCACTGTTTTTTTGTTCTTCCATTTAGTATGATGTTTGGAAGTCTGAAGAAGCATTCTCTTGCCATGGCTGAACCATCGGAGCTGTTGTTGAAGAATAATGTCTGTGAGGTTGTCTTGGTAGTTGAGATTCTGCTTTATTTGTTCTGTAGTTTTATGTTCAGTCTAGTATGTTTTGTTTATTTTTCTTAGGTACTTCCCCTTGAATTCACATATTTTGAGTAGTTCCTTCTTAATGAGTCACCATGACTCACTTCATTATGTTGCTGTAAAGATGATCATCTGATTGTGTCACATGATCATTGCTTAGTATTAACTACCACTCTGCTTATTGAAAGTTTATTTTTCACTTGGTCAGACTATAATAAATTTAGTTTAATCCTTTATCCAAGTGTGTGCAAACAAAGTTTGTGCCTGAAAGTATCTTCAGAACTGAGGTAAAGTGGTACAACACTGGGCAACTCCTTGCAAAGGTGGAGCAAGCTACCAACACTCCTATCTCAGTATCTTCCAGAATGCAAAACACATCCTCTTGCAGATATGTATAATGTTATGCATTAAAGGAAGGGCCACTATCCAGACTAGTTTCGACCTTTATTGAGGTTTCTTTCAGTGGGAGCCAGGCCCAAGTAGAGGTACCAGGCAGAAGCATTAGCAAGGTCATCTCCTCCTATAGGAGCTGCCAAAAGGTGTGCCATCTTTTTATTAAATTACTCCGGATTTAGAGAAAGATGTTGAAAGTTTATTTTTCACTTGGTCAGACTATAATAAATTTAGTTTAATCCTTTATCCAAGTGTGTGCAAACAAAGTTTGTGCCTGAAAGTATCTTCAGAACTGAGATAAAGTGGTACAACACTGGGCAACTCCTTGCAAAGGTGGAGCAAGCTACCAACACTCCTATCTCAGTATCTCCCAGAATGCAGCTTCTCCTTGTTTCCTCTGGCTGTTAGTCTGTGCCCAACACTCACATCCATGGGTCATTATACTCTATAATCACATGATACAGCTTCTTAATTTTCCTTGAGACCTTATGGCTTCATAAAATATCATTCACGGTTCTAATAGCTGCTCATGCCTGTTCTGTTCGAAACGCTGTATCCACTTCATACTGGCTGAACTTGTCCATCTTGGAGCCAAGATATTTGAAGGCATCCACAGATTTTATAGTTTCCATCTCTAACTCAATATCTGTTGCACTATCACCTCCAACTACTAGGTACTTGGATTTTAACAAATTAACTTTCAGGCACCCCAATGTTTTTACATGCCCAACAATTTCCTCATCTGGTATTCTACATTCTGGATTGTATAAAAACTTAATAAAAAATGCAAAAAAAATTAATTAATAAGAAAAAAAATAGAACTTATTAATCCACTCATAGTACCAATATACTGTAAGTTTACAAGCTTTGATGGTGCATAAAAAAACAGGAAAAAAATATATATACACACACATTAAAGTTTGTTATAATAGATGATATGGCTATATGCTGTTGGCTATTTTAAAAGTTGCCTGTAGTATTAAAATTCATTCCCCTGAAGGTCAGCACTCTTTTAACTTTAACTTTTTTTAGACATTAGTAGTGAGCCAGTCTTTGTCTTTCTCTCTATCTATCTATCTTGCCATTTGTCCATCATGTAAAACAAGAAATGATACTTCTACTCTTAACCAGTATGTATCTGTATACACTGCATATGTTTGTACCATAGTAAGTTACTATGGGTGGTAACTTACTATGCTACAAATGGGTAACTTACTATGATACGCTGAATTGGTCTGAAGAAAAACAATTGATGAAATTTCATTTCATCAATTGTTTTTCTTCAGACCAATTCAGCGTATATTTTTTTAATTAAATTATTGGCTTTATTATGGAAATATCCTGTGGGATCTTGTTCTAACTTTCCATAAGTGCTTGTATCTTCTAGGGATGATAATTTAATTTAAAAAAAAAAACAACCTAGATCTAGATATCCTCTTGTACCAAATTTGAAGGAGATTTATTTTGAACAAAAAGGACTACGAGGATTGTTTGAAAAGTTTGATAAAAAAAACACATTTTTTTAGGAAAAAATCACCTTTATTTCTCAACATAGTCTCCATTGAGGTCTACACATTTGGTCCAGCAAGTTTCCAATTTTTTCATCCCATCTAAAAAGTAGGATTTGTCAAATTGTGCAAAATAGTCATTGACAGCCTTGATGACATCCTCGTTTGAAGAAAATTTTTTCCCACCAAGCCAAATTTTTAAGTTTGGGAACAAGAAGTCACACTGGACCAAGTCTGGAGAATATGGTGGATGTGGAACCAATTCGAACCTCGATTCATGCAATTTTGCCATTGTGGCGGTTCACCGTCCCGATGTGTGGGATGGTGCATTGTCTTGATGAAAGAGCATTTTTTTGTGTGCCAATGTTGATATTTTTTTTCTTCAGTTCTTCTTTTAAATAGCCCAACAATGATGCATAATAGACTCCTATTATTGTCTTACCCTGTTCCAAATAGTCTAATCATGATAATTCCTTGGGAATCCCAAAAAACAGTGGATGTCACTCCCCAGCTGACAAAACAGTCTTCGCTTTTTTTGGTGCTCTTTCACCAGGGATTGTCCACTGTTTTGACTGCTGCTTGGACTCAAGTGTGTAGTGGTGAATCCAAGTTTCATCTACAGTCACGAATCAATGCAAAAAATCCTGTGAATTGCAGACCATCGTCAAACACTGCTTTGAAATGTCTTTTTGCGTGCATTTTTGATCGACAGTCAACAATTGCGGCACCCTGCTTTTTCATGTGCAATTTTTCATGCAGGATATTATACACTCATTAAGTTGAGATGCTGTTGTGTCCCATTTTATGATTATTATTCTATCTAGTGATTTTCTGTTTTATCTATGTTCAACTATTATCTATGCATGAGATATCACCCCAAAATACAAATATTTAAGCTATTTCTCCCCTTAGTGTCCTTAATATTTATATTATACTGTGCCTTTTGGGACATTTAGTTTGAGATATAAAATACAAAAACAAGGAGCAATTACTAAAATATGTCTGAATGTGAAACAATATTGCAGTCGTGACACTTTATCTCGTTTTTTAACACATTAATTTCCCGCTTGATTAGGTTCGTACGTTTTTCAAGTGGTGCATTGGGCAGCAATTTCAGACAATTGTTTTATCAATGAACAAAGGTTTATTAAACTCATTAGTATGGTACAATTCAATTTCTAATATAATTCAATTCAATACTAAGAAAACATTTACATATTAACATTAACTTATCACAAGTAATTTGGCTATGACCCTATATGGGTATTGTGATCATGCTGCCATAACAAATTCAACTTATACAATCATATGTATAATCCCACATCTAATTAACACATTAGTTAACCCTATATTAGTCTGAATACACTATATGCTTTAGCATCTGGATATATGTGATCAACTCACTCTCTTTAAAACTATGTAGATTAAATTATCCTTTCACTGTGTTAACTCATAACTTTGACATTTAAAACTTTCCTATAAGTTACAATACGCATGCATAAATCTCAGGACACATAATTACTTATATTAATATTAATATTAACAAGCATACTTTCATTATAATCAGTCATGTACTAAAGTCCTAGTATAAATTTCCTTAGTCTCTTCAACAGTTCAGTAATAGAATAATGATTACAATTACAGACGATTTTCAGTTAACACGAGATTTTTTTACAGTACCGTGTTCTCTTGAGTTTTCTATATTGGCCTCTACCTTTTTCTGATTATTCTATCCTGGTATGAACTCTCTTATAATCTGTTACTCCTAAGTTCTTTTGGCATTAAACTGTGCTTACGTGATCTTAACTTTTCGTTCTTGAATTAAGGACACACTTTGAATCATCTTTACAATGGCTGTGAAACTCATCACGTGGACACCGACTTCTTTACAGATTTCCTTTTCACTGGACGATGAAACACTTACACAATACCTTTGGCTAAATGGCATTCCTCGTTTCTTACCATAGGAAATACGGAATCGAAATCCCGCTCACTTTTGTTTCCTTGTTGTGACGATGGAGATTAACTCCAATCCCGCCACTCAGGAAAACCACGTGAAACCTATACGAAGGAGCTCGTGAAGAAACTATCCGGGAAAAAAGCCTCTTGGGGGGGGGGGGGTTTCTAACCCTTTTATACCTTGACTCCTAACAGCATCTTCTTTAATTTCTTTTCTCCGCCCCTTACTTGATTTGACTTCACGACCAATTAGGGTGGCATTTTTCTGCCAAACACCCTTTGGTCGGCGAGCCCGAGATGATGTCTCAAATCCGGAAATTGACCCTGAGCAATAGTCTATTGTTTTTTTTTATTTTTGCTAGCCTCTAAATTAATCCCCCTTCCAAATTTTTAAGAATTTACTTAATGTTTTAATCTCTAGCCTCTCACATACAATTTCTTATGACTTAGCTAATTATTATTTTTTTTTTTTTATCACAACGCTAAAATGTTCCTTCTTTTATTAGTTAGTTCAACAAACACTTTTTTGTTATATATTTTACTTGGATGCAAGAATATTTTTCTTTCTTTTAAATAATTCATCTATTAGCTTTTATACAGGGGTTTATTTTATTTTCTCTTCATGTTACACCATGATAACTGGGAATTCTACATTCTTAAGGTATCAGGGTGTAACAATGCTTACAATCTCAGCAATCTTATTCACTTTCACTCATCGGTCATCCATAACGATACCATGGATTTTGTCAATCATTTCCTTCGTAGTAACCTCAGTTGGGCATCCAGAGCGCACTTCATCTTCGATGGACTTGCAACCATGTTTAAACTCATTTATCCAAAAATAAATAGTCTTTAATGCTGGTACAGAGTCCCCATGAACTGCATCTAACTCGGCTTTGATCTGCATGTCCATCCACTTCTTCAAATAAAAGTGTTTTTATCACTGCACAAAACTCGTTTTTCTCCATTTTTATGAAAAATGCATATTTTAGCCACGTGCGACTACATGTCGCACACGTGGCTAAAATTTTGCCAGGGGGTCATGAGAAAGATGATAGTGCCAATACATGAATGAATGAATTGTGTCACCGTCTATTGGAAATTTACAACTTTTCAAACAACCCTCATATGAGAAGGCTCTCCCCTCTCTTCTATGTTAGCTGACATATTCATGGAGTGGTTTGAAAAAATAGCCCTATGGGATGATATTTTTATCATCTGGCCCAGTTTTACTACTCAGTTAGAAGACTTCATTATCTTCCTGAACAACATTGATCCTCAAATCAAATTCACAGTTCAATTAGAAAGAAATAGATATTACTGTTTTTGGATACATTAGTTGAGATATCAGAGCAAAACATACTCAACTTCTCAGTCTATGGGAAACCAACTAACACTGGGTGTTATCTACATGCAACTTCTCATCACCACTCAGCATAAAAAATAGGCATCATCCGTTCCTTACCTGATAGAGCCTACAGAATTTCAACGAATATACATAAAAGAAACCAAGAGCTGCATTCTATCCTTCCAAAAAATGGCTACAACAGAATATTAGTCAAAAAAATTGTTTTCTCAAATTCTAAAACAAACAAAAAAACAAAATAAACCAAGAATATAAAGGAGCAGTGATTCAGCCATATATACAATCAGTCCTAGATAAAATAACAAGATTGCTTCAACAAAAAAAAAAAAAAAAAAAAAAATTGAAAAGTCGCTTTCTATCCAATCAACAAATCTTCAATCATCTGAAACCTCCTAAACCACCACATTTGCCACTTAAAAAGCCAGGTGTTCACAAGATTAGTTACGGGCTACAGTATGTAGGACAAACTAGCAGATCTGAGGAGACCTATCATTGGAACACATCAATGACATTGGGAATGATTGAAAGCACAGATCAGGGCTGATAGAACATACAACAGATAAAAATCATCTAGTAGAAGGGCACCAAATCAAAATGCTTCACATTGATTGATTGATTACTGTCATTCAAAGAATCAGCTGAAAGGATGACATAGCCTCTACAGTGTAACAAAAAAACAATGGATGATTTTACATCTTATCTTGTCTTCCTTAATCCATTACAACACATCTGCCAGCGAATACACACTTTCCATTGTTTAAAAATTTTCAAATATTCTTCACTCAAAATGTTAAATATTATTACTTTGCTTATAGTTTTTTAATTTATTCATACTATTTCCTGATGAAGTGCCTGCCAGGATGGCCGAGTGGTTAGCGTATATGTTCTCAAGCAAAGAGGATATAAGTTCGAATCCCACCAAGACCGTGGATATTTGTGATCGTCCCAATAACCAATTACCTTATATACTGCTGTGACTTGTGTCCTGGTGCAGTATAATCCTTTGATGTCTTTCCGTTAAAAAAAAAAAAAAAAATCGAATCAAACCTGATGAAGTGAAACAAAGTGTTTTCATTTGGAACTAGTTGAATTAAAACATGGTTTCCTATAGACTTCTTGGTGTGTATGGAGTAATACTGGAAAATAGTGATTCTAATATGTCCTTTCTCCACAGTTGTCTACACAATGAGTATTACAGATTGGAAACAGTAGAACATGCATTCTGCAGCTGTCCTCTTGCCCCCTGTGTATTTGAAACAGATTAGGTAATGTGTTGGGCATATTCCATTACTTACAACAGAACAGGTTCTCAATAATAAGAAGAGAATTTTGATTTTTATAATTAATGACTTACAATATGACACAAATACTTTAAGATTGTATTATGGAAATTTTATTGTTCAGTCTGACGAATTTTGTATTTAGAATGAAACATTTTAGGAGATAGCAAATTTTTGGCTAGGTGGTGTAGACCACTCACATTATGCAATATTTGCTGGAGAGAGGGGTGGGGGGATAGTTCTCTATGTCTGTTTTTATTATGAGAGATTTTATAAATGTTTCATCTTCTTAGTTCACTGTGATCTTGTGGTCAGTTGTAGGAATGACTGAATTCCAGGCAGAGAAGGCCAACTCAAGACAGTTAACTAAGATAAGGCTAACCACCTGGGTACCAGTCATCTTTGGATTTTAGTTTCAATTGATCTTTTGGTTATTCAGCTGAATGAGACTGGTGAAAAAGGATAACCTTTGGCTACATGATAGCAAAAGAAAAGTCCTCAGGTCTTTTATTTTTCATACTATCCATCTGTCTTTTCTTTTTCATAATGCTATCAGGCTCTCTTTCACCCTTTTCTAACTTTTCTAGGCCTATGACCAACACCCACTTTACTTTTTTCACCTCAGTAAAGGTTGAAACCACTCTGGGTAGTGACTCTTCCCATAATGTATTGTTAGCAGTATACACATTTGAAAGGAAGTGCACTGTGCAGTAGTATGATAAGGTAGAAAAATGGTAACACCAGATATTGCAGGTTGTGGAATAAGGCGAATTTGCAGATAACAGTCTTCAGTATTTACTGAATAGTGTAATTCCTCATTATACATGGATATCTGGTTTTTTAATGAAAAGAAGATCTAACTTCTGATATCATACATCTTCAAACATTCATAACTTCATACATATAACTTGAATTTAAATTTCTCTTTTCTGAATATCATTTAACATTTTCCATTGTGTTTCTCAGAAACATTTACAGAATTCCTTTAAAGTCACTCTATGCTGTTTTGCAAGCTTGTATAAAAGACTTATTCATGAATGTGATTTGAATGTATACTGCATATTCCAGTCAAAAGAAATTTAGTCTCTCCTGAAAAATTTATGTTGAATATTCTTGGTGTTACAGCTGACATTTGAATGTTGGAGTTACTTTCGTATATTAAATATTAGAAGTAATTTTTTAGTGCAAATAACACACATGTTTAATTTTAATTCATAATCTTATTTTTAGGTCTCGCTGCTTATACGCATCTCACCTTATTTGATATATTAAGGTAAGACTCTATCCTCATCATATATGTGATAGTAATGATAATTAAATTAGCTTTAATCTGAAATGCTGAAATTCTTTTTTCTGTGGAATTGTAGTCAATGTACTGTTAATAAAGTGGCTGCTGCACCATGAAGAAAATTCATCATTATCAGATTCTTGATATATATATATATATATAAGGGATGTCTAGAAAGTAAGTTCCGATGAGCTGTCAGAGAAACAAAAATATACTTACAAAAAAACTTTATTGGAAATTAAAGTAGATATCTTTCACTATTTTTCTACATAATTTCCGTCATTTTTCAGGCACTTATCATAACGCAGCAAAAGTTGTATACCTTTGTCATAGAAGTTTGCCTCTTGTGACACAAACCACATATTGACTGCTTCTTTGACCTCATCATCGTCTTGAAACTGCCGGCCACCATGGAAAGATTTCAGATGTTTGAACAGGTGAAAGTCACTTGACGCAAGGTCAAGACTATCTGGAGGATGATGGAATTGTTCCCAGCCGAAGGTAGCGAGAAATTGTTGTGTTATGCTGGCTGTGTGTGGGCAGGCGTTATCATGAATCAAAACAACGCCCCTGGTAAGCATGCCATGTCATTTATTCTGGATCGCACTTTGCAATTTCTTAAGGGTTTGGCAGTACATACTTGCATTGATTGTAGAGCCTTCACTCAAGAAGTCTACCAGCAAAATTCCTTGTGTGTCCCAAAACACAGTGCACATGATTTTCTGAGTGGAAACCGTTGTCTTCAGTTTCGTCTTGACTCGTGATGGGATGTGCCTCCACTACATGGACTGTTGTTTGGATTCAGCAGTTGCATGCAACACCCAAGTCTCATCCTCAGTGACATGTCTGCTCAGGAAAGCATCTCCATCCTCATGGTAGCATGTCAAGAATTCCAATGCGCTGCCCAGCCGATTCATTTTGTGTTGTTCTGTAAGCAACTTCGGCACCCAGCGTGCACACAATTCCCGATAATTCAGTTTCTCCGACACAATTTCATGAAGACATGAACGTGAAACTTCTGGAAATTGCAGCGAGAGTGACGTTATAGTGAATTTCCTATTCTGTTGAATCTTCTCTTCAAATGAACGCACCAAATCGTCAGTCACTAAAGATCGTAGCCCGCTCCATTCATCATCATGCACACCTGTCTTTCCTTCATTAAAAAGTCTTGCCCATCTTCGTACCATTGAATCACTCATTGCATGTTCTCCATAAACCTCAATAATTTGCTGATGAATTTCAGCAGCTTTAACATTCCTTGCATTCAAGAAATGGAATAACTGACCTAATTTTACATGTGACGGGCGATTCGATTTTCTTAGACATTATAAACACATACACCAAGAAGCGTACACACTGAGAATGTCTGAAAATGGCATCAACACCTTGCTAACGAATCAACAAACTCAGCACGCATGCGCAGCACTGCAGTGAAAATGTCTTCTAAGGCATATTATTGATTATTGCATCAGTCCGCTTAGTTAATGGTCTTCATCTTGGTTATTTTCGGCTGACACCAGGACACACCAGTTTCCCTAGCCTTTCTTTTTTTCATTTTGTTTAGGTGAGTGATAAAATTATAAAGTAACAGAAAGTAAAAATTATTTAATAGTTGTAGAGTTTATGGCTAAGTTTCATAGCCATTGTCAAATTCTGTTGACAAAAATAATACTTAAATTGCTAGCAGGTGACAGTATATGCTATCAACTGCAGGAGGATAACTAAATTCAAAGAAATAAATTTGAATAATTACAATTTTATGAAACATGGTAATAAGAAGTGTTACTTAGGATGACTTCCCGAAATTGGAAAAGTAGTTTGAGACAATCGTTTCTATTCAGTTTCGGACTATGAATGTGAGCTTCACATTTTTTTTTTTATATAATCTTTCAAGAAAAAAATATAACATTTGTGTAGGACTTTATTTTTATTCCAATAAATTCTATGCCTAGTGGATAAGTCATTGCTGGCTAAACCAGACTTGTCAGACTTTTGAAGTAAAATATAAACTTGATGTTCTTCTAGATGAATCTGATCTGGATAACTTGTCTGCCCACAATAAAAAGGCCACATGAACAAATTGACTTTGTAAGCTCCTGGATAAGAGAGATGAGGTTATTTATCTTACTGAGAGGCTAGGAAAGAATTTAGTTTTCATGAACTGAATGGAAAGAAACTTGTAGATCAGTGTAGTGAAGTCTCGTAGTTTTCTCTGACAATCCTTAAACATATGGAATTGAAATTCTAGAAACTTCTTCTGGAGGATTAAGATGAAGGCCATAATTGATAAAATAATTATTTTATCAATTATTTTTGTGTTATAACCATTAAGAGATGAAAGTTGATGATAAATGGCTGCTCATTATTTAAAAGATAATCAGTAGAACATATCTTAGACTGCCTGTAACTGTAGCTGATAACTATAGACTGCCATGAGGAAGTCCAGAAAAGGGAGACAACTGTTATCTTTTACTTCAAGTGTAAATTTAATTCTTAGGTTTACTGAATTAATTTTCTCAAGAAATTCCTGAAGATCAGATAAGGAAGAGTTCCATACAGTAAAAACATTGACATATCCGTACCAAATAAATGGCTCAGAAAAAAAAAATGTTCAGGTTCAATACATTCCATATAAAATAATGTACTAGAGTAGGAGAAATAGGAGACCTCATTGCAGTTCTTTCTGTTTATAAAGTTTGTTTTGACAACAAAAGTAGCCCGAATTTATGACAAATTCAAATAATTTGATAGTATTCTGTATTAGTTAGTGGTATATTAGTGAAGAGTGAAACTGTGTCAAAACTGATTAAATCTGCAGGCTGTAAAGATAATCCTGATATTTTATTCTTGAAATCTTCTAAATTTTTAATGGAAGAAGAAGAATTTCTTAAATGTAAAGAGAAGATCTGATAGTGAATTGTATAGTTTATAAGTCAAACAATCTAAACGATTCACAATAGATCATAGATCTTAATAGATAATTTTCTTTGTGTAGAGCTTTGTAAGGCATTGTGGCAATGAAATCTTTCAATTTTCTTTAACGCTAACAGTCCTTTAACATATAGAATTGAAATTCTAGGAACTTCATCTTGGGGATGAAGTTGACAATGGCTAGGAAAACTTAACTTGAAAATTCTACAAATATTAAATAACTTAAATTTTACAAATTTTAAAAAAGTCATTATATAACAGTGTCATTATGTTACTTTATAATATTATCATTGTTGTCTGCTTATATCTCAATATTTAAATCTGAAATTAGCTTTCCCAAACATTCCTGAATGCTAACATATCAGGTTCAATCCTATATTGTTAATTCTGATATGATTCTGCCATCTGTTGACTTCCTGAATTTTTCTCTACTCTTTGATCAACTGTTTTATTACTAATGAATGTTCCCTCTAATTTTTGCCAGTCCATGTGCACATGAAAAACATTTTGTGCACAAGTTCTCTCACTCAGTCTATGTGCTAATGTAGTATTTCTCATATTAAACATCTAAACAGTAGCCATTCTAAATGCAACTTGCTAATGTCAGTTCACTCAGATGGAGCAGACTAAAAGTAACTAGATAGTCTGTGAATTTGGAATAGGTTAGAGCAGGGGTCGGCAACCGGCGGGCTGCATGCTGCCCAAATGTGCAGTTTTGGCAGCCCATAAAAGGTTGACCATACTTACATAGCACGTATGTTGAATTATTTAAATAATACATTTTATAATATGAATAATAAATTAAATAAAAACAATTTTATACCTATATTTCTTGATATCGCCGTGCAACTTGGAGCGAGTCAACCATGTGAGTCATCAGGTGTGGGGATAACAAAGGCGACTTCATCCGACGACAACCGAGATTTTGGCGGACTTTTGCAGTCGCGTTCCTTGTTCCGTCTTTTAATATAATTTAATAATTCAATAACATCAACTATTATTTTCAGAGGATGTATATTTATTAAAAATAATTTCAAAAATGTTATGTTCAAAAAATTAACCTGTTATTTCAAAAATGGGTTCAAGAACACGTAAAATTGCAGATGAAGGAAGAAGGTTTAATGATGAGTGGAACAACAAGTACTTCTTTATTGAAAATGGGGGTAAGCTTTTGTGTCTTACTTGTCATAAAAGTGTTGCTGTTATGAAAGAATATAATATCAGACGTCATTATGAGAATGAACATGAAAGCTAATACACAGATTCGAACCGTGAAGTTGAAAAAATAAATTAATAAATTACAAACTTCCTTGATTGCTCAGCAAAACATATTTAAGAAGCAACGTATTCATAATGAATTGATTGTGTTATGTTATAGGGGAACTTGTTGCGAAAGAAGGAAGATGTTATACAGATTTAGAATTTATTAAACGATGTTTATTAGCTGAAAATGAACAAATATGCCCAGAAAAGAAGACTTTATTTCAAGATATCAGTTTATCTTCCAGGACTTGTACAAGGTGAGTAGAAGAAATCAGTATCAATTTATTTGAGCAGCTTAAATTTAAAGCAAAATCATTTGAGTGTTACGCTTAGGCACTGGATGAAAGTACTGAAGTAACAGACTGCGATACTATTAATTGATAACAGATTGAAGATAAATATCATCAACTAAAGCTGATGATATTTATTCAGGGCATCGATAGTGACTTTGATGTTAATGAAGAATCGACCAGTTTGTGTGGTTTAAAAGGTACTACATCCTGCAATGATTCTTTAGAATTGGACTAGATAAAAATTATATAGTGTGACAACCGATGGTGGAAGAAATATTTGTGGCTCTAACACCAGTGCATTAGGTCGAATTTGTGCGGAATTACAGAATTTAGGTTATGATAATCCAATGGTGTTCCATTGCATCATTCATCAGAAAGCACTTTGTTGCAAAATTTTATCATCAATGAAAGACATTATGGACATTGTGATATCAACTGTAAATTGCATCTGATGCAACGCTCTGAAACACTGCCAATTTCAAGAATTCTTGTTAGAAGTAGAATTGGAGTATGAGGAAGTTATCTACTACTTAGCTGTTAGATGGTTAAGCAGAGTTGCTGTGCTAAAAATATTTTTTTAATTTATGTGAAGAAATAGATATTTTCATGAGGAAACACGAAAATACTGTCCCACAACTATTGAATAAAAAGTGGATTATGTCTCTTGCATTTATGGTAGATAATACAATGTACCTTAATGAACTTAATTTGAACCTGCAGGGCCAAGGCAAATTACTAGCAGAACTGTTTTCTGGCATAAAAGCTTTTGAAGACAAACTATGTCCGTTGAAGAAACATATGATGGAAAAAATTTGTTGCAAATTTGCATCTACAGTTGAATGACAATCACAAAAGGAAATTTTTTGTTGGTACTATCGAAGATTTACAAATGGAATTTTCAACAAGATTTGTGGATTTTCATAAAAATAGCATCGAAATACAATTAAATTTTTGAACCCTTTTAATGTCGACATTAATGATGTACCAAACCAAATACAGATGGAAGTTTTGGAATTTCAACACAATGAAACATTAAAGAACGCATTTTCATTAGAAAATGTCCAAATATTTTTTTGATGCTTACCAAAAAAATTTGAAGGATTAATCAGTTTCACAAAGATGATAGTTGCATTTGGAATCACATATTGTACATTTGCAAACAAGCATTTTCTGCCATGAGTTTTAGAAAAAATAAATTTCCTTCTCGACTGACTAATGAATATTTGCATGCTTCAATTCGAATTTTCACCCCAGGTTATAAAGTGGATCTAGATAATTTGGCTGAGGGAAATCAATCACAAAAGGCACATTGATCAGGAAGACACACATATTGTGATGCACAAACTATCTTACTTTGTTTTTAGGTGATAATAATTTTTCATTGAGATTCATTTTATGCTTGTTCCTATCTTGTACTTTAAATATTTCTGTGTTTTTCAAGATTAATATCATAAAAATTGATAACTTAAGTATTTTTTTTTCAATCACTATTTTCTCTTAATTAAACGCTCACAGCCCGATTATTAAAAATAAAAGTTGAATGTGGCCCGCGAGTCTGAAAAGGTTGCCAACCCCTGGGTTAGAGTAACATTGGAGTGGAGACATTGAATAAAATAAGTGATTTTTCATCATTTTTATAGTCTCTTTAAAATTCAGTGACTTTAAATTAGAAATTCTGAAAGCAAAAATTTTGTGTGTGTGTGTGTGTGTGCTGCTCCTTTTTGACCAGCATGCACACGCTTAGAGGGAACATTGTTACTAACACATCCTTTGGTTAAAATGGTTTTGAGCTATATATGCAGCTGCTTAAGTATACTGAATAATTGCTTTCTTTGTTTTTTTTTTTAAGATAAATTTATTCAGTTAACTCGGTACCATATTCCAGATTTGCTAATTCTGTTATCTATTTCCATTTTTCATTTAGCATCTTCACTAAAAATTGTTCCTAAATAACTAAAATGTTTTACTTGTTTTGTAAATTTCCATGCAAGATGCAGCTAATGTTTTCAGTGTCTCTGCCTACATTGATAATTTTTGTAATTTATTGCCAACTTTCATACCAAATTTGTTACAGATGTTCTTCAGTTTAGTGAAGGAATCCTCTAAATACTGGATTTATTTCAGAGTATAATATTATTTGCATAAACTAAAGAGCTGAGTTGAATATCTTCAATTGGGATATCAAGTCTGATGCCACTTTCCTTCATAATGTAGTTCATACGGATGAACAACAATAAGATAAGAGACACCCTTGTCTCACACCTGATTTTGTATCAAACCATCTTCCTGTACCTCCTTCAGTTTATCTGCTGATTTACAATTCGTACATAGTATGAATATGAATTTACAATTCATACACAGATGATGTATTCCTTGATATACTATTCAATTCTCATCTTTAATTGCAGCTCTGGAAGATCATTCTTTAGCACCTTGTCATAAGCATTTTCCAGATTTACAAAACTTTTCATAATTAAATTTAATGAAATCAATACTGTGCAGAGAAATAAATAAATGCATCTACAAAACTTAAATACAGATCCATGTTATAGTCATATAATTTCTCAACTATTTGTCTTAAAGTGAAAATTTGATCCTAACATTTGGCCTGAATGTAGCTTCTTCTCCAAGTTTCCTTTCAACAGTTTTTCTTAAGTAATATAAAAATGTAAGGAAAAGTAATGGGTGGCATATTTTTCAAATATACGCACATTACTTTTCCAAAACATTCACTATGGAAATTTCTCTGTAATTCTCAGTTCATTTTTATTTTCCTTTTAATAGATGGATACTATTAAAAATCTGGAATTTGACCTTCTGACCTGGCCTTCTGAATTATTGTGCAGCCACTTGTAAATCTTATACCTCTATATTTGAGCATCCTCATTGAATATCATCTACTCCAGCTGTCTTTTCACATTTCAGATTTTTAATGTATTTTTCTACCCAAAGTATTGATATGTACTCTTGATGCATCTTGCTTGCATATTTTCTGTTACAGTTATGTCACTCTTGTTTTGTTAGCAGACTTTCAAATTTAAAATTTTTAAAGTAATTACTCCAGACATCGAGAATATCTTTTTCAAAAGTTTTCATCTTTAATGGTACCTCTGATGTTACTATAAAACCATGATTACTATAGTAATAAACTTTAATGAAAGCACAGATATTTCAAACTGAAAATTTCGCACACTGATGAAACAGGACATCATCAGTGTGTGGAAATAACAAGCAATTCAATGAACAGGAATACTGGGTAAAATACAACAACCATTTAAAAACAGTTTATGCATGCTAGAAAAAATAATATTTTTTTTTATTATTATTTTTTTAAGATGAGAATCTCTCATACTTTTTTTTTAGGGGGGGAGAATCATTCAGGTTATGATGGTGTAAAAAGACTTCACCACTTTCTTTGAAAAAAGCATTCATATTTAGCTCGTCTTCTTCATAGAAGCAGTTTTATGTCCCATAGGATGTTGCATTTAGTATTAATACTATGCTATGCCAGACCAAACTTGAAGTTTGAAGTATTCAAAGTAGTATTGATATTCATTAATTATTTTTCCACAGAATGGTCTGTCTGCCCAAAGTATGTCAAATAACATTCACAAGGGATCTGGTAAACACCAACTAAAGATGAGACAATAGTTTGTCTTTTGTAGATGGTAACAGGTGAGAAATTTTGTTAATAGGAAAATTTGAAATTGGTGAAACTTCTTCAGAATTCTACCAATAGGTTCAGAGATGCCACAAATATAAAGGATTGGAATCCTGTAGTCTCTCAACGAATCCTTATGTATTGAATGTAGGAATCAGTTATCTGTTGGATTTTATGAGGATTGTAACCATTTAATTCCTTTAACGTTTTGATAGTGAGAAGTTCAGATAGTTTTGTAAGCCTCAGGAAGTGGAGCAAACATTATGCTTAATGACTTTACCAGTTTTTCATATAGAAGATATCTTGTTTTCTGTGGGAAGTTTTCAGTATTTAGACCACATTATAATATAAAGAAAGAGGTTAATAAAAATAAGCAATTAAAACCCAACAAGTTTTGTAAGTTGTAAGACATACATCGTCAGTGGTAGTGGTACATAAAAGTTTTACACAACAAAAGGCCGGCCTGGTTGGCCAAGTGGTTGGATATCCACACTCCAGCCAAAAGGTTTCTGGTTTGAATCCTGCCGTGGACATGGGTGTTTGTGATAGTGTGTGAAAATATTAGTGGTGGTGGACAGTACATGCTGTTGGTGCCCTCCCTCGATGAGTCTTTGGACTCATCGAGGGAGGGCACCAACAGCATGTACTGTCCACCACCACTAATATTTCACCTACTCTATAACCAGTGGTGAGCTATAAGGGGCTCGTGGGGGCTCACCCGAGCCCTTTGTTAAATTTTTCTCAAATTTGCGAGCCCCTTGTTCTTGTTTACTTTTTTATTTTTTTCAAAAAAAAGAAGAAAAAACAATTTTTTAAAATATATTAAGCGAAAAACTCATACGGACCTAACAAAGTGATTTTATTAAATAAAATATTATAGTTACTGTTACTACCATTTTACAAATAAGAATTCACTTTGGTAATCGCATATAAATAAATAGGACTATAAAATAATTCCCCTTGATTGGTACTGTTGATTATCACTTGAAGTCTAAAAACAGAAGAGAAATATAACTTACTTCAATATTATTGTGTTTAGATAATATTTATTTATTATTTATAGATTGTTTGTTATAAAAAATATGGACTATTTCATATGTGCGATTAAAAAATATTTTATTCTTATATTTTGATAGTTAAAAAATGTTTTTCTTATGTAAGATAAATTAACACAGATGATTGTGTGCAAATATTTCATGTTTAGATTATGAGCGATATGTTTAAAAATGATAGCCTTTTCAGGTTGATTGTCCCCTCATACTTTTTGATTGGCATTTGTACACAAGCTGTATTAATAAATGTTTTTGTGTGAAATGCGGCTTTTTTTTTTTTTTTCTCGACGATGAGAGCCCTTTGTTAAAATTTCCATAGCTCACCACTGTCTACAACTCTGTCTCCACCACTCAATGAGTCTTTGGACTCCTTGGAGGTGTCACATAATAATAAACTATTAAAAATAATAAGACATTAGATGTTTTGATAACTTCACAGTTGTTAAATATAATTCATAAACCAGAATACAAATGATAAATTTGTTACTGTTTTGGTTTCGTAATAGCAGTGCTAGTTGTTGCTATTACTATTTGCGATATCACACGTGTTATATTCTAGGTCAGTGGCAGTTAACCTTTTGATGAAAGCAAACTATTCTTGATGTAAAAATTAAGCTTTGATTTTTATTGCATTGTGTAGGGATCCTAAGCATTAAATTTTCTTGCGAAGCATTTATGATCAATATATGACATTTTTAGAAATTGTTAATTCTTGACCACAAAGATTAATGAAAATTAATTATTAATTACCAACTAGTTTCGCTAGCTTGTGCTGTCGGCCTCATCAGGGTACAATCAGGAAAGCAGAGAAACAAAAATTACAAGCTAAACGTTAACTGACAATTCTATTTCAATAACAAAATAGTAGTGCATGTGAAACAATATGCGTGTCGCGGATACATGATTTACTTGTTGAGATGCATTTTGTAGTTTGCACTGAAGTTCATTTCTTGTGTGTTTAATTGATCTAATTAAAGTCTTCCATATATCTGGTAGGATTAAACCTTGGTTCCTGTTGAGGTTATTTGGGGAACGGGCGACTGTAGCTGCTACTTTGAAGATTCTGGAACGGTAGTTTTCTTCTATATATGGCATAAGACTTTTATTCCATTCAATAATGAGGTTAGTTGTAGAGAAGTGGGAAGAAAGGGCAGAAATATCTTGTCTGTTGTTTCTAACATAGCTGATGTGTTCCTTTTGTCTTACTTCGAAGCTTCTAGATGTCTGACCAATGTAACTTAGACCACAGGAACAAGGGATGTTATAAACTCCTGCATGTTTGTAGAAAGGACTGAAATCTTTTGGTGATCTTAGAAATTTCTGGATAGTTTCAACTGGTTTGAAGGTCACTAATATTGTGTGGTTTTAGGAGGCGAGCTAGTATTTTGGAGATGGTACCAACTTATGGAATAGTTATAGTAGTTATATATAGGGTGTCATCACGTTGTCTTTGTGGTATATCAGAGAAGAGAATCTTGTTAACAAGTCCTCTAGGGTAGCCATTTAGGAGTACATCGTTTGATATTTTATTTAATTCTTCTTATAGATCATTATGGTCTGTAGTGAATTGTATAGCTCTTTTCTTTAGCATATGAATAATGCTTAGTTTTTGGGAGATGTGCTGTGATGAGCTAAAGTTTAGATAACGTATTTGTTGGTTTTCTATAAACTGATAAGTTGACACTATTATTTTCTTTTTTTTTTATTATGATGTCTAGGAATGGTGGTAGTTTGTCCTTTTCAAGATCTAGTGTGAATTTGATAGTATGGAGGAACATATTGATTTTGTTTAGGTAATCTAATAGCTCTTCCTTTTTGTGGTTCCAAATGATAAAGATGTCATCAACAAATCTGAACCATGCCTTAGGTTTTGGATTAATTTGAGATAAGATTTTACTTTCAAGATCTTCCATAAATAAGTCAGCATGAGAAGGTAAGAGGGGGCTGCCCATGGTTAATCTGTTTAATTGTTTGTAAATTGTTTTCTTCCATACAAAATAGTTAGAAGATAGACAGTGGCTAAGCAATGAAGAGACGTCTTGTGGGAATAAATTGTCTAAGTTGTTGATAACTTCAACCACTGGAATGTTGGTAAACAGGGAAGTGACATCAAGGCTGGCAAGTATATCATTTTCAGAGGTAGAGATGTTTTTTAATTTTTCTATAAAATGTTGAGAGTTTTTAATATAAGTATCTGAATTATGGATGTGTTATTGTAGAATTTTAGTACAATGGGTTAGTAGATATTTTGACAGTAAATACGTTGGAGAGTTGATTCCATCCACTATTGGGCATAATGGAGAGCCATCCTTATGTACTTTTGGAACGTTGTATAGTCTAGGAGTTAGAGGATGCATAGATTTTAACTTTTTAATTAGATCTGTATGCCAGTTTGTCATCTGAAAATAATTCATTGGTATCGTTATGGTTTTTTAACGTAGGATCTATGTTAAGTACATTATAGACAGATGTATCTGATAAAAGATTGATGAGTTTGTCTTCATAATCTTTTTTGTGTTATACCACAAAGACAACCTGATGACACCCAATATATAACTACTATAACTATTCCATACGTTGGTACCATCTCCAAAAAACTAGCTCGCCTCCTAAAACCACACAATATTGGTGACCTTCAAACCAGTTGAAACTATCCAGAAATTTCTAAGCTCACCAAAAGATTTCAATCCTTTCTACAAACATACAGGAGTTTATAACATCCCTTGTTCCTGTGGTCTAAATTACATTGGTCAGACATCTAGAAGCTTCGAAGTGAGACAAAAGGAACACATCAGCTATGTTAGAAACAACTGACAACTTCCTCTATGTGTTCAGACGACAACCAAGAATAGTCGAAATGGACCGCACCCCGTCAACCCCCTTTCACCTCTTCCCACCTTACATAAATATAAAAAACGCTCCGCCCATCCCTTATAATATATATGTATATATATATGTTGTTCAAATAAACCTGGGTTTTTCCATTTGTATTTCAATTCTCCCACTTGCCCCCCCCACACACACACACAATAGTTTGGACAATGCTGAAAGAAGAAAAGCCACAGCACCCAGAAAAAGGTATGTACAAATTTCTTGTCTTCTATGCAACATATATTTATTGGTAAATATACATCTACAATGCCCTAAGAATCCGTGAGTAAAAAGCCAATGACATTTAAACTGGGGCACTCCTAAACAGAAGCAGGCAAAATAGCCGTAAATGTAATAGTTTGTTAAGAGGAGTAACATGGGAGTTTTCCCAGAAATAATATCCATAACAGACAAGATATTTCTGGCCTTCCTTCCCACTTCTCTACAACCAACCACATTATTGAATGGAATAAAAGTCTTATGCCATATATATATATAGAAGAAAACTACCGTTCCAGAATCTTCAAAGAAGCAGCTACAGTCACCTGTTCCACAAATAACCTCAACAGGGACCAAGGTTTAATCCTACCAGATATATGGAAGACTTTAATTAGATCAATAAACACACAAGAAATGAACTTCAGTGCAAACTACAAAATGCATCTCAACAAGTAAATCATGTATCTGCGACACGCATATTGTTTCACCTACACTACTATTTTTGTTATTGAAATAGAACTGTCAGTTAACATTTAGCTTGTAATTTTCATTTCTTTGCTTTCCTGATTGTACCCTGATGAAGCCAACAGCACAAGCCGGCAAAACTAGTTGGTAATTAATTAGTTATTCATCTACACTTGACCAATATATGTAAATAATGGTTAATTTTCTTATGACATTTTTGTTTGTTGCCAAAGTTAGTTGATGGGCCAGTAGTGGTTGTGTGGAAGAATGCCAGGCCTGATTTATGCTCTCTTCTTTTTTCAATTTCTTTTATCTGTTCAGACATTTGGATCTATCTCTCAGCTTTCCTGTCTGGCCTACATAACAAATGCCACAAGAGCAATGAATCTCATAGATGCCTGATTTTTTCTTGGGGTGATGAAGATTTTGGTGGATGTAGGAATCTTGGTATTTTCGATAAAGGTAAATAAGCCACTTTAACGTTGCACTTGTGGAGCATTGCAGCCACTTTGTCTGTGATATTCTTGATTTAAGGCGTGATTGTATTCTTGGAATCTTGTTTAAGTAAGGGAGTTGTGCAATGTATTAAGAATTTTTCTGATCTTCTTGGATTTAAAAACCATTAAGTGTGAGGTTCTGTTTCAGGTAGTGCAGTTCAGTCCTTTTAATTGATGTGCTTGATATATTATATGCCCTGTCTCATAAAGTTAAGTATGCCTATCTTTTGTAATGGATGGTGGTGGTGGTGTGAAGAAACATTTAAAAATCTTCTCGTTGTGGGGTTTTCTGTATATGGAAAAAGATAACCTTTTTTTCCATCATTTACTTCAACAACGATATCAAGGAATGGTCATTTTTGTGCTGTTCTAGTTCAAGAGTGAATTTTATATTGGGATCCAAGTTGTTTAGGTAATCTTTGAAAGCAATCAGTCATCCACTGTTCTTACGAGACAGGGCATACAACATATCAAGCATGTCAGTTAAAAGGAATGAAGAACTGCACTACCTGAAACAGAACCTCACACTTAATGGTTTTGAACACAAGATGATCAGAAAAATTCTTAATACATATCCTGCAACTCCCTTACTTCAAGACAAGATTTCAAAAATGCAATCATGCTGCCTTAAATCAAGAATGTCACAAAGTGGCTGTGATGCACCTCGAGTGCAATTTTAAAGGGTGGCTTTTTTACCTTTACAGAAAAGGAAGGTCGAGAGAGATCTGCATGTCTGAACACATAAAAGACATTGAAAAAAGAAGAGAGCATAAATCAGGCATAAACCATTACTGGCCATCAACTACTTTGGCAACAAGCAAAAATGTCATATATTGATCATAACTGTTTTACAAGAAAATTTAAAGAACCCTCGCAAATGTTTAGGATCCCTACACAATGTAATAAAAATCAAGGCTTAATTTTACATCAAGAATAGCCTGCTTTCATCAAAAATTTAAGTGCCATGGACCTAGGATATAACACTTGATAGCAACAACTAGCACTGTTGTTCCAACACCCATACAGTAACGAATTTAATATTTGTATTTTGGTTTATGAATTATATTTAACAGTTTTGAAGTTATCAAAAACATCTAATATGTCTAATTCATTTTTAATAATCTTTCTATTATTATTATGTGACACCTTCAAGGAGTCCAAAGCCTCATTGAGGTAAGGCACCTACTCTACAACTCTCTGTCTCCACCACAATCCACCAATTCCATGTACTGCCTACCACCACCACCACTAGTATTTTCAAAGACAATCACAAACACCCATGCCCACAGCAGAATTTGAACCTGCAGCCTTTTGGCTGGAATGCAGATACGCTAACCACTTGGCTAACCAGGCTGGTCTTTTGTTGTGTAAAACTTTTATGTACCAGTACCCCCTGATGATGTAAGTCTTACGACTTACGAAACTTGTCAGGTTTTAATCGGTTATTTTTATCAAACTCTTTATTTATATTATAATGCAGTCTCAATACTGAAAACTTCCCACAGAACTGCGGAACCACAGAAACTTACTTTTATGTTTATATCTTGTTTTCATCCATTCATCCCTAACTCTCTCTTTGCTTTTGTTATGTCAGTGACATTTTTGCTGTTTGGCTCCATTCTGAAAACAAACATACCACCTTCCTACATCAAGTCAATAGCCTTTACCCACATATTGAATTCACCATGGGAAAAGAAAATGCTGGTGATTTACCATTCTTGGATAATCTTCCTACGTATGGAGCCATGCATAGGTCATGTCTAAGTAATAAAGCACATAATGTTTGATCCCCTCCGTCAGGTTTACAACAAGAACTTCTCACTTTCAAAACTTTAATCCAATTAAATGGTTACAATCCTCATCAGATTCAACTGATCATTGATTCCTATGTTCCAACACCTAATGATTCTTCAATAAGCTGGCTTCCAAGCCCTTATATTTCTGGCATCTCTGAACTATTGGTAAATTTTGAAGAAGTTTCACTGTAATCCTTCCTATTTTTCTATCAACAAAATATCTGATCCGCCACCATCTACAAATGACAAACTGTTGCCTCTGTCTTAAGCTGGGCTTACTAGATCTCTTGTGAATTTAATTTGACATATTTTGGGCAAACAGGTCATTCTTTGGAAAAAAGAATTAATGAACATTAGCACTACATTGAATACCTGAAACCTCAAAAGTCTGGTCTGCCACGCTATAGTATTGGTACTAAACACAGTAGCTTGTGGCTGTGGGACTAAACTTGTCTTTCTCCATAGAAGCAGTTTTAAATGTGAATGTCTTTTCAAAGAAAGTTGTGAAGCCTTTTATAAACCAGCTTAACCTGAATTGGAATGATTGTCTTTCTTTCTTTCTCCCAAAAGTTTGAGAAATTCTCATGTTAGGTAAATATCAGAATTTTTTTTCCCTTTTTTATTATTATTTTTCTAGCACATAGCAACTATTTATAATTAGTTAACCAATTGTTTTATTGACTTTGTATTCCTATTCTTTGAATTGCTTGTTATTTCCACATCTCTACTTTTCATTAAAGTTTTTGTTTCACATTTACCATCTCTTATTCCTTTTACAGTATACTTCTTGTGGCTGTTTAAGCCTCCAAAACTTGCTGAGAAATCAGTGGTGTAGCTGTACTTTTAGAATTGAAATTATAGTGTTATGCTATGCATATATGAAATGTAACTATTATGTCATAAATGTTATCTTTGTTGTTTAAATTGATTTTCTCTTTTTCCAGCCTTGCCACATGTTTGCTAAGCTTATGGGTAGAGCAGCAAAAACCAAATCAGTTATTCACATTTGGGTATGTTGCATATTTGATCATAGCATGTTGTTTTGCCTTTGTTCTTTATCAATTTAATGAACTAAAGGACCTTTCTATCAATTTATCTTTATTTAGAAATAATTGATGCCATTCTTGTTATTTCAGTTTTTTTTTTTTTTTTTGTTAGTTTGAGTAGTTATTTTTCTCTCTCAAAAAAAAGAGTTTTGCAATCTGTTTAAGGACAACTGCAATAATGTAAAACATTTGTTTTTTCTTTTTATTATCCTTAAATAGTCAAATGTTTTTTAGTCTATGCTGATAAAGAATAAACTGAATTATTTTCTGTTATGAAATATTTTACAAAGTAGATGATAACTGAAAATTTCACTAAATACAGTCAAGTACTTTTTTATTTTTAATAACCTACCAGTTGTCTTTTAAACCAAAACAAAGTGCTTTATTATAGGTTTCTTACATTTGCTTAATTTGTTACCTACAAAAACACTTCATTTATACACCCTCTTTCCATAAAGAAACTGAACTTTTTTTTTTGAAAATAGAAGAAACTAGTGGTGCCACCTGTTGTACCTTTTTGATCTCAAAAGCTCTAACCTTCATTAGTGTTGTGTCAACTGTTATGACATTTGTTTCATTAGAAACCAAGTTATAGTGCCAAGAATGGCAGTGTTTTTGACGAATGGCGGAAAATGAGTTTCAAACAGAGAGCTGTGATTGACTTTTGGGTTAAACTTCGTAAAAGTTTTACCGCAATGCTTCAAAAAGCATACAGTGAAGAATGCTTATCCCGTACTCAAGTTTACAAGTGGTTTAAGGATTTCAAAGTGGTCGTGGGATGCTTGAGGACGACGAAAATCCGGGCCATCCAAAAACTGGTCTGAGCGAAGTTAACATTCAAAAAGTTCATGATTTCATCAAAGAAATGTATCGAATTGAACACTGCAAGGACCTCATTAAAATTGCTCGTAAGGACTCAGACTTCCTTGAAACGATCGTTACTGGTGACGAAACTTCGTGTTTTGAGTATGAGCCCGAAACAAAGCGCAGGAGTGCTGAGTGGAGACCACCAGAAGAGGGGCATCCAAAAAAAAAAAAAAAGGTCGCTTGGAGAAGTCAAAAGTAAAGACAATGCTGATTTGTTTCTACGATTCCAAGGGCATTATCCACAAAGAATTCATTCCGCCTGGCCAAACGATCAATGGTGAGTTTTATCTCGAAGTTTTGAAGCGATTGATAGCAAGAATTCGTTGCGTATGGCATGAATATCGTGATGCAGGCAGCTGGTCACTTTTGCACGATAATGCACCATCTCATCGTTCGAACATTGTGAAACAGTTTTTGAGCAAAAACCAAGTTTGTGTGTTGGATCACTTGCCGTATTCACCTGATTTAGCACCCTGTGACTTCTCTTATCCCGACTTCATTTGCCGATGAATGAAAAGTGATACGACACCATCGAAAACATTCAAGCGGCAGTAACCACGACCCTAAAAACCGATATAAAAAACTCATTAAACTCATTTGACCATGCCAAATGTATTGAAGCTGAGGGAGAGTAAATTGATTGAAATAAATGATTTGAATAATTATAATTGGCCTGTGTTTTATTTTCTATCAAAAGTTTGGTTTCTTTTTGCACAGATTTCTGACCCAGCTCTCAGATCCATAAGTTAAAACTGGTTTGAACACTGTCTTGTATACAGCTAATTTAGTGTTCCGACTAATTTCTTTCTTATTCCATATGAATTTATTCAATTGACTTCCCACATACCAGCTTTGCTGATTCTGTTGTTTATTTCTATATTTAATTTACCATCTTCAGTAAAAATCATGCCTGAAATGTTTTACTTGTTCCACAGGTTCTCCATTCACAACACAGTTGACATTTTCAATGATTTAAACAATTTTTATTGCTGACCTTCATACCATATCTATTACAACATAAAGCAAAGAGCTGACATTAACATCTCCAATTTTGATATCATGTTTAATACCACTTTCCTTCATAATGTACATCCTTGTCTCACACCAGATTTAACATTAAACCATCTTCCTGTACTTCCTTCAATTCTAACTGCTGACTTACAACTCAAATAAAGACTAAGTATTGCTTGATATAATGCCCCATTGACGCCATATAACTGTAGCGTATGGAATAGCTTCTCTCTTGGCACCTTGTCATATGCCTTTTCCAAATCGACAAAACTTAAATAAAGATCTCTGTTATATTCCCATGCTTTCTCGACTATTTGTCGTAAAATGAAGATCTGATCCTGACAGCCTCTATTTGGCCTGAATCCAGTTTGTTCTTCACCAAGCTTTTCTTCCACAATTCTTCTCAACCGTTTCTCAAGTATGCTTGCATAGATCTTGCCAGGAACACTCAGTAGGGAAATACCTCTGTAATTCTCACATTCAGTTTTATTTCCCTTTTTATATATGGGTACTATGTGAGCTCTACTCCAATCATCGGGAATTCGTCCCTCTGTCCAGCCTTTCTGAACTATGCAGTGCAGCCACTGTAAGATTCTTATATCAAAATACTTTAGCATTTCTGTTCGAATATCATCTACTCCTGCTGCCTTTCCACATTTCAAGCCTTTGATGGCTTTTTCTACTTCAAATATGGATATGTATTCCTGACTGCATGCCTGGTCATTGTTTTTTACCACTGTGCTGTCATCACTGCTTGTTTCATTTAGTAGTTTTTCAAAGTATTATTCCATACTTCAAGGATATCTTTTTCTCCCGTTTTCATGTCACCTTTATCATCTCTAACTCCTTTTGCAGCACTCTTTCCTCCATTCCTAAGCTTCTTCAACAACCTCCAGAATATTTTGCTACCTTCTTGATATTTATTTTCTATATTCTTGCCAAAGTCTCCCCCCATGACTTTTGTTTAGCTAGTTTTACACAGTGTTTAGCATTCTTGCATTTGTCTCTGTATTCTCTAAGAGCACAAGCTGACTTATTTGACAGGAACTTTTGATATGCTTTCTTCTTTTCCTTCACTGCCTCTTTAACTTCCTGCGTCCACCAGGGAGTTCTGATTTTTTTTATCCTTGCAGACAACCTCACCACATGCCTCTCTGGCAGATTCAATCAATGTTTTCTTCAGAGTTTGCCACTGAATCTCCAAGGTTTGATTCCTGTTCTCAAACTCTTTCATTTTTTCTTCAATAATCTTTGTGTATTTTAATCTACAGTTCACATCTGAGAGATGCTCAACTTTTATTCACCTGAAAAATTTCTTATATGTTATTCCTGCTCAAGACTAAACAGTGATCACTTCCAATTTCAAATCCTCTGTACACTCTGGTGTCCTGCACCAGGGAGAAAACATCTCTATCAACAATAACATAGTCAATGAGACTTTTTTTATTTCTTGCCTCTTCTCTCCATGTAAATTTGTGCACATTTTTATGTTGGAACGTGGTGTTAGTAATAACCAGTCCATGTACTTAGCAGAAATCCAACAGATATTTGCCATTATTATTAGCTTTGCTCTTTTCTCGAAATTTTCTCAAAATATTTTTGTATGTCTCACAATCATTTCCTACTCTGCTATTTAGATCCCCAACAAGGACCAACTTTTCCTTTTTCATTGTGTCAGTTGCTTTTTCTAAAGCCTCAAAAATTCCTGCACTTATACCTTAGTAGAACCTTCTGTGGGACCGTAGGCACAAATACGTCTTATTGTCCAGTTCCCCGTTCTCATATTTGCCCACATTACTCTACTTGAGACTGACTGCCATTCAAGAAGATTAGCCTCATATTTTGTGATGAATACTATGGCTACTCCTTCTTTTCCTTGATTGTCATTGCCTGAATATAACATTTGTATTTATTGCTCAGAAAGATCTCACTAGTTTTTGTCTTTTTTGTTTCAGTCACTCCTATTATGTTGATCTGGTACTTATCTAATTCCTCAGCTAGCTCCATTTCTTTGCCATTCAGGCTTCTTATGTTGATAGTACCGATCTTTAACTCTGGTGATGTTGAGTTGGGGTTTGTTTTCAGATTTGTTCCAGTAGCTGACTTTTCGATGTTCGCCCTGGTTCACTGGCGAAAACAACGCGTGCCTTGTTTAACCAGGCTACGCCCCTTCCGGCATTTAATTTTGTCATGTCGTACCATCATTTTTTATTTTGGTTTAACCAATAAGAATACAATTTGGTCGGCTAAATCCCAAATTGCCAGCCCATCCTCGTTCGTTCAGTATCCAAGTAGATACCCAAAAGGGTGCACTACGAGAAGGTGAGGATTGGACAATAGGTCAGAAGCCCTGGTTGGTTCTCCGCATTCCTTTAAAGGGTATGTGGAGGTCTCCTCTCAGTTATACAGCTTTGACCCTTAAGCACCCCAACCTGAAAATATGAGGTTTTTTTTTTTTTATGTGTAGGAGTAGACATTTTTTTAAAAATTTAATTTTCTCGTTAAAATAACACAAATGAAAAGAAAATTGAAATTACTCTAAATTTTAATCTCCTCTCGCCCCTAATGCCCAGCTGTCTTTCTTCATTAAGTAAGTTCAGTTTTATAGAAGCCTAATTTTTTTATGTGATTCCCACTTGTGAAAGGTTATAAAGCTAGAGCATACTAGTATTGTGGGTGGATTAAGTTTTAATGAAATTAATAAAGCACAAAGAAAATGATTAAACACAAGTTTTATGAGGCCTATTATTCATCTTAGTCACAGAGATATAATCTTAAAATTGTAAAAGCACACAAAACACTCAAAATAATAAATGGAGGGAAAAAAATTAGACTAAAATTCTATGAGGAGCACCCACTGTGAGTTGCTGTTGGCTAGCCTTAGCAATTAGATGGAAGGATTGAGAATTAGCTTCTCAACTCTTTGTTTAACACAGCCATATTTATTAAGATTAAGTTGGTTTTTCAAATCTTCTGCTGATTCCAAGAAAAGTCTGAAGTTTATATTTGTTGCAGTAAAGCATATTAGTTTTTTTTTTTTTTTTTTAATTTGATTCTGTGCAAAGTATCCAAGGCATGTTCATCTGGACTTGAGTGGCCATTTATGATGTCGGATGTATTATGTTTTTCTTGGCAGATCTCCCAGTTTGACCATAATAAGATAATTTACATACAATAGAGAGGCACACTTTAGAACTATTAGAGCTCTATTTTAATTATCTGGAATTTGATCTTCTGACCAGGCCCTCTGAATTATGCAGTGTAGACACTGCAAAATTTTTATACTTAAGCATTCCTAGTCGAATATCATCTACTACAGCTGCCATTTCACATTTCATGTTTTTGATGGCTTTCTCTATCTCAAGTATTGATATGTACTCCTCTTTGCGGTTCTTCTAGAAAATATTCTATTATGGTTCTGTCACTGTTTGTTTCATTCAACAATTACTCCACACATCTAGGCTATCCTTATTCAGTTTTCATGTCCAGTGTTCTCCCCAGAAATTTTTACCAGCTGGGTGGAATGAAGCATTAGCCAGGCATACAAAAATTTTGAATGAGTTAAGAAAGATCCTTTTTCATAACAAATTAAAATAGTAATTTTATTAGAAATTACTTCAAACAAGGATAATATTTTATATTGTAATTATAACAAGCAAGACTAGAATTTTTCTTATTTTCTCATTAAGTAATGAAAAACCTTGTAATGCTCACAGCTTTAAATTCTATACATTAATTCTTCTCTTCTTAGAAGCCCAGTTGTCAACAGCTTTTTTGTAATTAAAATCTGTTGGATCTGATCCCTCCAGCGAAATTAGCATCAGATTATTTAGAGTGATCTGACTGATATGATTCCTCATACAGGTTTTTATCCTTTTTAATTCAGAGAAACCCCTTTCACATTCAGCTGTGCTCAGGCCAGTCCAACAGCATCTAGTTTTGCTAAATTTGGAAAAGACTCTTTGAGCTCAGATGTTGTTGCTAATTTCAGCAGTATTTGTCTTCAATTCTAGATTTTTTATGACTGTCCATTAATCATTTTTGATGCACCTGCCCATTCTAGTTTAGTACTTTCATAGTTTAAAACTGCAGGACTTCCATTTCTAGAATAATCAAAAAGAATCTCAGAAGCCTCACTGCATTGAAAAGCAGGAAATGATTGGCATATCTGGAAATCTTGCTTCTAGGTATTTAATAAATGTGCCTATGTATTTATCATATATTATAGTCTTAAACGTAATAACATTAGAATCTGAATAATCAATGTGAAGGTCTGACCATTCACCTGAAAGATGCTGATGAAGATTTTGAAAATGACTGCCAGGAGTGTCTTTCAATTCCATGATGGATAGTTTTCTGGCTTCTAAGACTGGCTCTATTTCAGTTAAGTCAACATCTTGCCTTTGCCATGATCTAGACAAGTTAGATAAATGCAGTAACACATCTGAAAGCATCATTAGTGAAGATACAAAATTGTATGTTCTGATATATTTACTTAAACCTTCAGCTGTGATATCATTTCGTTTGGTGGCCTTTCTTTCCAATGCAGTTATAACACTCGCTATGCATTATCTTAGAGACTGTATTGCAGAATCATGAGACAACCATCTAATGTCACCAGCCATTTTAAGTTTAATCTGAGGACTGTTCAGTATATTTTGGATTGGATTAAACCAGCCATCCTGACTGAGGAATTTTGGAAGAAGAAAAACAATTGCCTTAAAATATCATCATTAAACATGATATTTTAAGGCCTAAATAAAGCACTGTGGTTTACACAATGACAGTTGACCATGAGTTCATCTGTTTTATCTTTGAGCAGTTTTGCAACTCCCTTTTGCTTTCCAATCATGATAGATACTCCATCAGATCCTAGGCCCTCCAGATTATAAGTTTTTAAGCCTAGACTGTCAAGGGTTTCAATTACGTTATTAGTTATAGTCCTAGTTTTGCCATCAATGATATTGCAAGTTGATACAAAACTAACCCTGACCTCTTTTCTAAGTTGACAAACATATTTTATGTACACAATCAGCTGTTTTAAAACTGAGTTGTCTATAGTTTCATCACATAAGACACTGAAATAATCTGCAGAATGTATATTTTTCAGTATTTCAGATCTAATTTCTGATGCTAAAATATCAATCAACTCTTGCATTATTCTTTCTGAGGTATAATGTGCGTTTTTATCAACGTTAAGATGTTCTAAGTAGGAACAGCCCATAGCCTTGCAATGCTCGAGCAATTTTTCAAATAATGTAGTATGTGGTAACTCATTTTTCGCTAACCAATACATAGATCTTAGAGCTCCCAGAAAAGCATCTCTCTCTCTCTGCAAGTCATTCAAAATTGAAATTGATTTTTCAATTTGCCCTATTCCAGTTTCTTCTAGTATACATTTTTCAATTATATCTGAACAAGAATCAGTGTATAACTTGCTTTGTTCATGGTCAACCAAGCTTTCTTTTCGAAGTCTTGTGCATGGCATAGTTACCCAAGTCACTTCCTTGTTTGTGGGTCGGCTCCGTATTTCGTACATGTGGAACACATCATTCCATTATCTTTCACCACTAACCGATGGAATTTTTTTAAACCACTCACTGTTAATACCCGATAAGCAGTGTTTAGACGCACGTTTTACATTTGAGAGAGACTCTGCAGAAATTGATGATTCTGTTGTTTTGGTGTCTTCACTGCTATGCTTATCGGTTTCATCTTTCTTAAAATAACTTAATAAGAGTGTGGTTTTCTGACTTGACTTTTTACTCATTATGGGGTAATTTAATAAATACAAAATATATCATCATCATCATCAATTCCTGCTATGTACCCTCAAGGGGTGTACAGGATATGACAGTACTACATGAAAAAATTACATCATTACTAACTTCCTATCTACAATTTTCCTCCAAATCAGTCTGTTACTTGTCAAGACTCCAACATTATCAGATCTTATATTTCTATCGTGTAAGGCACTTTGTACCGAATCAATCCACCTATATCTTGGTCTTCCTCTGGGTCGTTTTCCTGCCAACCTGGCAGAGAACACTTGTTTTGCTAATCTTTCCTCTCCCATTCTATTTAAGTGACCATACCATCTGAGATTAGCTCTGCTAACGCATTCCTGGATGCTGACAATGTCAAGTTCTTTCCTAATATCCTCATTTTTAATATGATATTGCCATTGATGCCATCTGTTCACGCCTCTAATCTTTCTCAGGACTCTCATATCTGCGGTCTCTAGTCTTTGGTCAAGTGTTTTACTTCTGACCCAGCTCTCAGATCCATAAGTTAAAATTGGTTTGAACACAGTCTTGTATACAGCTAATTTAGTGTTCCGACTAGTTTCTTTCTTATTCCATATGAATTTATTCAATTGACTTCCCACGATACCAGCTTTGCTGATTCTGTTGTCTATTTCTATATTTAGTTTACCATCTTCAGTAAAAATTGTGCCTAAGTAGCTGAAATGTTTTACTTGTTCCACAGGTTCTCCATTCACAACACAGTTGACATTTTCAATGATTCTGCCTATTTTCATTGTCTTTGTCTTTTTATTGCTGACCTTCATACCATATCTATTACAACAGCTATTCAATTTAGTCAGAGAATCTTGCAGACTTGTAGCGGATTTATTTAGAAGTATAACATCATCCGCATAAAGCAAAGAGCTGACATTAACATCTCCAATTTTGATATCAGGTTTAATACCACATTCCTTCATAATGTGATCCATATAGATAATGAATAACAGAGGGGATAATGTACATCCTTGTCTCACACCAGATTTAACATTAAACCATCTTCCTGTACTTCCTTCAATTCTAACTGCTGACTCACAACTCAAATAAAGACTAAGTATTGCTTGATATAATGCCCCATTGACACCATATAACTGCAGAATATTGAACAGCTTCTCTCTTGGCACCTTGTCATATGCCTTTTCCAAATCGACAAAACTTAAATACAGATCTTTGTTATATTCCCATGCTTTCTCGACTATTTGTCGTAAAGTGAAGATCTGATCCTGACAGCCTCTATTTAGCCTGAATCCAGCTTGTTCTTCACCAAGCTTTTCTTCCACAATTCTTCTCAACGTTTCTCAAGTATACTTGCATAGATCTTGCCAGGAACACTCAGTAGGGAAATACCTCTGTAATTCTCACATTCAGTTTTATTTCCCTTTTTATATATGGGTACTATGAGAGCTCTACTCCAATCATCGGGAATTCGTCCCTCTGTCCAGGCTTTCTGAACTATGCAGTGCAGCCACTGTAAGACTCTTATACCACCATACTTCAGCATTTCTGGTCGAATATCATCTACTCCTGCTGCCTTTCCACATTTCAAGCCTTTGATGGCTTTTTCTACTTCAAGTATGGATATGTATTCCTGACTGCATGCTTGGTCAGTGTTTTTTACCACTGTGCTGTCATCACTGCTAGTTTCATTTAGCAGTTTTTCAAAGTAATTACTCCATACTTCAAGGATATCTTTTTCTCCAGTTTTCATGTCACCTTTATCATCTCTAACTCCTTTTACAGCACTCTTTCCTCCATTCCTAAGCTTCTTCAACAACCTCCAGAATATTTTGCCACCTTCTTGATATTTATTTTCTATATTCTTGCCAAAGTCCTCCCATGACTTTTGTTTAGCTAGTTTTACACACTGTTTAGCTTTCTTACATTTGTCTCTGTATTCTGTAAGAGTAAAAGCTGACTTATTTGCCAGGAACTTTTGATATGCTTTCTTCTTTTCCTTCACTGCCTCTTTAACTTCCTGTGTCCACCAGGGGGTTCTGATTTTTTTATCCTTGCACACAACCTCACCACATGCCTCTCTGGCAGAATCAATCAATGTTTCCTTCAGAGTTTGCCACTGAATCTCCAAGGTTTGATTCCTGTTCTCAAACTCTTTCATTTTCTTTTCAATAATATTTCTGTATTTTAGTCTACAGTTCACATCTGAGAGCTGCTCAACTTTTATTCGCTTTAAAACTTTCTTACATGTTATTCTTTTCAATAATATGAAATTCAATTTTATCCTGCTCAAGACTAAATAGTGATCACTTCCAATTTCAAATCCTCTGTACACTCTGGTGTCCTGCACCAGGGAGAAAACATCACTATCAACAATAACATAGTCAATGAGACTTTTCTTATTCCTAGCCTCTTCTCTCCATGTGAATTTGTGCACATTTTTATGTTGGAACATGGTGTTAGTAATAACCAGTCCATGTCCTGAGCAGAAATCCAACAGATATTTGCCATTATTATTAGCTTTGCTCTTTTCTCTAAATTTTCCCAAAATATTTTTGTATGTCTCACAATCATTTCCTACTCTGCTATTTAGATCCCCAACAAGGACCAACTTTTCCTTTTTCATTGTGTCAGTTGCTTTTTCTAAAGCCTCAAAAAATTCCTCCACTTCTACCTTAGTAGAACCTTCTGTGGGACCATAGGCACAAATAAGTCTCATTGTCCAGTTCCCCATTCTCATATTTGCCCACATTACTCTACTTGAGACTGACTGCCATTCAAGAAGATTAGCCTCGTATTTTGTGTTGAATACTATGGCTACTCCTTCTTTTCCTTGATTTTCATTGCCTGAATATAACATTTTGTATTTATTGCTCAGAAAGATCTCACCAGTTTTGGTCTTTTTTGTTTCAGTCACCCCTATTATGTCGATCTGGTACTTATCTAATTCCTCAGCTAGCTCCATTTCTTTGCCATTCAGGCTTCTTACGTTGATAGTACCGATCTTTAACTCTGGTGATGTTGAGTTGGGGTTTGTTTTCAGATTTGTTCCAGTAGCTGACTTTTCGCTGTTCGCCCTGGTTCCCTGGCGAAAACAACGGGGGCCTTGTTTAACCGGGCGACGCCCCAGCCGGCATGAAATTTTGTCATGTTGTACCATCATTTTTTATTTTTTATTTTGGTTTAACCAATAAGAATACAATTTGGTCGGCTAAATCCCAAATTGCCAGCCCATCCTCGTTCGTTCAGTATCCAAGTAGATACCCAACAGGGTGCACCACGAGAAGGTGAGGATTGGACATTAGGTCAGAAGCCCTGGTCGGTTCTCCGCATTCCTTTAAAGGCTATGTGGTGGTCTCCTCTCAGTTATACAGCTTTGACCCTTAAGCACCCCATACAAAATATAATTGTTATTAAATTAATCAGAACAAATCACTGAATTGTACACTGACAGTAATACCTGAGGCACGTAACGTGCGTTATGTCGCAATTTTATTATTTATAAGTATTAATTACTAGGAATGTGAATTGGTATCACTCGAGACTGATGTCGTAGTCCTTGAGAGTTTCGAGAATTCCCCAAGATCACAACTATATTTGATGCACAGGCCTATTTTCTTTTATAAAATAAACTATTAAATACTTGACTCACAATCTTTGGACAAAAACCATTATTAAGAAAAATAAATGTAGATATTTAACATAGATTTTTGCCTTTGATTCAAATTCGCTCAATTTTCACGATTTATTTCTTTCAAACATCAAAATCATGTCTCTTTTGTAAAAGATCTTCTTTCGATCTTCAATCGATAGTGTTGTATTCGAGATCCCGATTTTTGTCTTCTTCTGCTTATGGATTGGTGTGCATCAAAGTGAATATCCACAGCTCTCGAGATTGGCTTGCAATGCAAGAAATTGAGCTGGATCCATGAGTATCGAGACTCTCCGGTTCGATTTCTCATCACTATTAATTAAAAAAGCCTTAAATTATTTTTCCATTCTTGCTCATTATTTAGCCATGTCAATTCACAACATTAATTAGCCAGGTGGTCAGTAAAACCAGCTGGGCAGTTTGTCCATTCGAAAGGTCTTGGGGAGAAGATGTCATCTTTTTCATCTTTGATTCCTTTCATAGTACTCTTCCTGCATTTCTTAGCTTTTTCAATAACCTCCAGAATATTTTTCCACACTTTCCTGATTTATTTTTTATATTCTTAACAAAGTCTTCCCATGACATTTATTTAGCTACTTTTACAAATAGTTTAGCTCTCATACAATTTTCTCTGTATTCTTTTAAGTCATCTGCCAACTTATTTGCTAGGAACTTTTGGTATGCTTTCTTCTTCTTTTCCAAAACTGCTTCTTTAACTTGTTGTTTTTACCATGGGATTGTTATTTTTTTTAACTTTACAGACAATTTCACCACACACCTCCCTAGCTGTATCAATCCGTATCTTCTTCAGAGTTTGCCACTGAGACTCAAACATTTGGTTCCTATTTTCAAACTACTTCAGATTTTCTTCAGTAATGTTTTGTATAGTGAGTCTACAGTTTACCTGTAATAGCTGCTCAACTTTAATTCTTTTTGAAACTTTCTTACATACTGTTCTTTTCAATGTAATACAAAATTATCTTTATGTAAAACTTAGCTATTAGATATGAAACTTAGCTCTTTGCTTTATGCAGATAGTGTTTTACTCCTAAGCACATCTTCTGTAAGTTTCCAGGATTTTCTGACTACATTGATAACAGCTGTAACAAATTTGGCATAAAAATTAGCAATAAAAAGACCAAAACTATGAAGATAGCAGAAACATTGAACACCTCAACTGCATTCTGAATGGAGAGTATATAGAACAAGTAAAATATTTCGGCTATTTAGGAACAGTTTTTAATGAAGATGGCAAGTTAAATCTGTAAATTGATAATAGAATAAGTAAAGTTGGTATCATGGGTATCTAGCTAAATAAATTTATATGGAATAAGAGAGAAATTAGCCAAAACACCAAACTGGTAGTATACAAGATAGTGTTCAAATCAGTTTTAACTTATCGATCTGAGAGCTGGGTTAGAAATAAAACATTTGATCAAAGACTAGAAACTGCAGATATGAGGGTTGTGAGAAAAATTAGGAGAGTGAACAGATGGTATCAGTGGCAGAATCATATTAAAAATGAAGATATAAAAAGGAACTTGACATTGTTAGCATTCAAGAATGTGCAATTGTTAGTATATAAGAATGAGTAATGAAAGGTTAGTGAAACAGGTGTTTGATGCCGGGCGAATTTTATCATTAGGCGAACCTAGGCAATCGCCTAGGTGCACTAAGCTTCTGGGCACCAGATTTTGCTACATAGTTCGGGGGGAAAATATATAGAGACAATGTATAGGAGCGCCTAAATTTTCTTTGCCTAGGGGCATCAGATACTCTCGAACCGGCCCTGGTTTGATGCCAATATGGCAGGAAGAAGACCCAGAGGAAGACCAAAGTCTAGGTGGATGTATTCAGTCAGAAATGCCTTAGAAGTACAAAATGTTAAATATGACAATATTGGAGCATTAACAAGTAATAGACTAATTTGGAGGAAAATTGTGTATAGGAAATTAATAATAATGTAAACTTAATCATGTAGTTCTGTCATAGTAGCCTGAGCATGCATATCAAGAAATTAATGGTGATGATGTAAGAAGTTTAAGTTCTGTAAGACGTTTAAAATAAAGGTAAAACACAGATATCAGTGATTTGGATAGGTAAAGGAATATGAGGAATGGAGATATAAAGGCATGATGAGTTTGTGGGAGGGACAAAAAAAGTCCTTGGTGATACACAAACATATTGTAGGATATGCTAAACAAATGGAGGAGGAGTAGTTATCACTCCATTGTGAATGACAGCACTCTGGTCCTCTTTTTCATTTGACAAATCTTGTAGTGATTAATTAGAAACTTCAAGATCCTCTATAGCCAGCATAGCCTTAAATCCTGACACAATCCTTGCTATTCTTCATTAGGGCAGTGATAGTGTTGTGAGCTTCAATGTTACGAAACAAAACAGTCCTGTCTAATTTCTCAAAGTTTCTGTTTTTGACAAATATTGATAAATTAATGTCTTCATGAGTCTGCATTTCATATTTATTAGTGCAGAAAATCTTATTTTTCTTACTCTGAAAATTACTTCTCTAACAGATACGAACGATTTGAAGTATTAGCTGTATTTGCCTCAAGCATTCTTGCACAGTTGAGTTCATTCTTTATACTAAAGGAAAGGTAAATACTTTTATTTTAATTTTTTGTTTACATTACATATATTTTTAGAAAATTTGATGTAATCCTTTAAAAAATAAGTAGCATCAGAGAGTTCATTGATCGATTTATTTTTCTACTAGTGAACATTCAATTAATAAGTAAGTTTGGTTGGTTGGTTGAACCTTAAAAAAATAATAAAAATCATGAGATTCCATTTGTAGGCAAGTGAAAAAATTTGTGTTAATTTTGATAAATTACCAATAAATCATTAAAGGTACATGAAGGAATATCTGTGCAAGTATGTGTAGTTAATTTTAAGTAGGTTTAGCACTTAAAGGAAACTGGAATGTACAAATTAAGAGATAATTATAATATAAGCAAAAACACAGATCTAAAAACTGAAAGTGAAATGTGTGTGCACACACAACACTTGCAGTTAATTATTCACATCAACATTTGATCTTTATATGGAGGCTGCAGTAGTGTTCACAATCAATTTTAGGCATTATCCACCTAGTTCCTGAACCACTGTCCTGTATGTTCTACATATGGCCTGATGATTTCATATTTGCAACATCTTCTGTATTCATCAGACCTCTTCTCCTTCACATCCTTTTCACTAATAAACTGCATCAACTTCTTAATGTGAAACTTAATTTCTGGAATGTTGCATGCCAAACAATCCAAGTTACACCAGGAGGAAAGTTCCTCATGGCATAATATAATTAGTATGTCCTTGAAAACTTTTGCATCAAGTATATTGACCTATCCTAAAGGTTACTCAACATAGAAGACATTTACATATTGAATTATGATCTATAAAAGAGCCTAAATGACTGATTGTCAAATTGATATCCTTATGCTGCATGAACTTATAGAGGATGAAGAATGATTCTTGTCTGTTTTCCAGAGAAAAAACCTGGATATGTGTTCATTGGTATCGGGAATATAAGTGATTCCTCAATATACAGGGTTGTTAATGTTAGTGATGAAGAGATATCTTTGGTATCTCCATAAAGATCTGTAGATTGGAAAGCAAAGCCGGTTGACTAAATGCAGGCTGATAACAATTATGATGGATTCATTGGAATTAGTTATGAAGCTACCAAAAAGTTACAATGACTACATTAGGAAAGCAAAAAAGTATATTTTGAGAATTAGAAAATAAATGACTTTATCATATCTACAGCCACTGCTGTTATACTCTCTCAACCTTTTATAAGGGGGATAAAAAAAAAAAACATAAATAACACCCACCTTGACCCTAGTGAAAGAGTTATTAAAAAACAAAAAATCCACTAGTGTTAATAACATTGCAAAACATATTTGTCTTCCTAACAGTTTATCCATATAATAAATGTACTGCAAGAGATGAAGGAAGGCAAGAGAAATATACTCCCTTATCCACTCCTCTTTCATAATCTTTCATATCTCTAGAATTATAGGCTTTTTTGATTATTTGAAAATCAGAATGGGTGCTTAAGGTCAAAGCTGTATAACTGAGAGGAGATCTCCAACATAGCCTTTAAAGGAATGCAGAAAACTGACCTAATGTCCAGTCCTCACCTTCTCATGGTGCACCCTGTTGGATATCTACTTGGATACTGAATGAACGAGGATGTGCTAGCAATTTGGGATTTCGTCCATGAAATTGTATTCTTATTGGCTTAAACCACAATATTAAATGATGGTACAATATGACAGAATTTCATGCTGGCTTTGGCATTGCTAGGTTAAATAAAGCCAACATTGTTTTTGCCAGGGAACCAGGGCAAACAGCAAAAAGTCAGCTGCTGGAACAAATCCTAACACGCACTCCAACTCAAAATATCACCATAGTTGAAGATTGGTACTATCAACATAAAAAGCCTGAATGGCAAAGAACAGAAGCTAGCTGAGGAATTGGATAAGTACCAGATCGACATAATAGGGGCAACTGAAACAAAAAAAAAGACAAAAACTGGTGAGATCTTTCTGAGCAATAAATACAAAATGTTATATTCAGGCAATGACAATCAAGGAAAAGGAGTTATCATTGTATTCAAACTAATTATAATATAAGCAAATTATAATTTGCTTACACAAGGCTAATCTTCTTGAATGGCCGACAATTTCAAGTAGAGTGATGTGGGCAGATATCAGAATGGGGAACTGGACAATGAGACTTATTTGTGCCTATGGTCCCACAGAAGGTTCTGCTGAGGTAGAAGTGCAGGAATTTTTTGAGGATTTAGAGAGAGCAACTGACACAATGAAAAATGAAAAGTTGGTCCTTGTTGGAGATCTAAATATCAGAGTAGGAAATGATTGTGAGACATACAAAAATATTTTGGGAAAATTTGGAAAGGTTTGTCCAACATCACATTATTTAAGCTTATCACCATACTTATATCTCTTAATTCAAGGTTTTGCTCTGAAGTCATAACTTTTCACTTCTATTTATTACTGGCACTTGCTATTTCACCCTTCCTTTTATCTATCGTCAATGTTGAAGGATAATTTTTTAATATAAAAATGTATAATATATAATATATAATATATATAATATATATATATAATATATATATAATATATAATATATAAGGGTAAACAATCAATCAGCACATGCTTATTTAATGGTAGCTTAAATCACAACATTTACTACTCCAACAGTACATATCTATGTTTGCTGTTGCAATGGTAAGCACAGCTAAGGCTGCTTACAAACTTGTATGTGTCATTCAAAATAATAAAGGAACTCTCAGAAAAAAGAAAAGAAAAACACTATGTTAAATGAATTTATTCACCACTGTTAAGTGAATTCTGGTATTAATTTATTAAATGCGTGAATTCAAAAAGAACGTAATTAGAAACAGTGTAATGTGTGAGGGATCCTGGTAGTTGTCAAGTTTTGATAAATTCTCTGTACGAGGGTGGTCGGAAAAGTTCTTGGCCTAGCAATGAAATAATGAATTTACAATTTAAAAATCATTTTTATTTTTCAACTCTAATTTCTATTAATCTCCCTTTAAGACTATTACATTTATTCCAACGATGGTGCAGCGCTATTATCCCATCCCTGTAGTGGTTCTCAGTAAGATCTGCAAAATGCCCCTCTACAGCTGCAATCATCTCTTGATTCGAAGAAAAATGCTGATCGGCGAGAAAGAGTTTTAGTTTTGGGAAGAGATAGAAGCCAGAGGGAGCCAAATCTGGGGAATAGGGTAGATGTTCCAACACTTCATAGTGCAGATCCCTTAATTTTCCCATTACCAAAACACCTTTGTGGATAGGTGCATTGTCCTGATTAAAAATGATTTTTTTCTTCTGCAAACCGGGTCTTTTCTCACAAATATTTTCGTCTAGTCTCATTAAAAGATCGGAATAATATTCCCCGGTTATTGTTTTACCCTTTTCGAGATAATTAATAAACAAAATGCCTTTAGCATCCCAAAACACCGATGCCATGACCTTTCCAGCTAATGGAACTGACTTTGTCTTCTTTGGCACTGAACAACCAGCTTCTGTCCACTGTTTTGACTGCTGTTTGGATTCTGGTGTGTAATGGTGAATCCAAGTCTCATCCATAGTAATAAATCAATGTGCAAAATCGGTTTTATTCTTGTTAAAACGCTCCTGTTTAGAGATTTTCATGCGAGTGCATATTTGATCTGCTGTGAGAAAGCGAAGCATCCATCTTCCGCAAAGCTTTTTCATTTGCAATTCTTCATGCAAAATATATCATACACATTCTTTTGAAATGCGTATAGTCTCAGCAATTTCACGCACTTTGACTCACCGGTCATCCAATATCATATTGTGTACTTGATCAATGATTTCTGGTGTTGCTACACTTTTTGGACATCCTTCACGTGGATCATAACAGCTTCAAGGCTGGTACGGTCACATTTAAACTCAGCAGCTCATTTCTTAATTGTCGAAAATGAAGGAAAAGAATGCCCATAAACTTATGAACTTAGAGTGAATTTCTTTTGGTGCTAAACCTTCTCCTACAAAGAAATTTATAACCGCACGATACTCAATTTTATCCATTTCAAGGGATACAGACAACACTTTTGCTTCAGACAACTGTATAAAACAAACTACTTGATAGAATGACTTGCAATTTCACATGGATGCTTATGACAGATGTACCAACTTAGAAAAAAAAAACCATGTTGATAGTGTTGCCATCTATGGTCGAGGCTTAGAACTTTTCAGACCACCCTTGTAATGTTGGATCCTTAATATCTACTATTTCTATACACATCTACATTATGTTTATTTCATATATTCTTACCAATATTTTCCCATGATTTTTATTTAGTTATCTTGCACATATCTTAGCTCTCTTACATTTTTTTCTGCATTCTCTAAGGCACCTGTTACTGCCTGACTTCCTAGGAATCTTTGATATTCTTTCTTCTTTAATCTCTTGAATCCTCCATGAAGTTTAGATTTTTCTATCCTTACAAACAACTTCACTGTCTACATCCTTTGCTAAATCAGTATTTTTCTTCGTAGTTTGCTAATGAGTCCTCAAGATTTAGTTCATTTCAAACTCTTTCGATTTTAATTCAACAATATTTCTATACTCAAGTTTAAAGACAACTTCTGAAGTTGCTCAACTTCATTCTTTTTAAAACTCCTTTACATATTTTCTTTTCTCATGTTTATCCTATTCAGAATCCTACTACCTACAATTTTGTGTCATATAAGACCATAAGAACAAATTTGTCTCATTGTTGAATCCTCAATTTTATAATTTGCCTCCCATTCAAGAAGTTTCATTTAGTGAAACAGCATTAGGAAAGGAATAAAAATATTTAATTCTTCCAGTATTTCATTCCAGTTACAGAGATATTGTTAGGGGATACGATATGAGACTTGTAAAACAGACACAAAGGCAACACAAAACTAAATTAAACATGTGGATAAAAGACTAGAGTCCTAACTAGGTGGGTGCCCTCTATGGACACCTGTCGACAGAGTAGGGAGTAAACTGGGATCTCGAAGTATTAGTGTTTTCCATATTTTGGCAAGTTTTTTTGCAACCACATTCATTCAAATTAGGCTGATTTTTAAGAGCAGCAGCAGATTCTCAAAACAGTATTTCTCTTCTAAATTTACTGTGATGGAGCATAGTGATTTTTTTTTTCTCAATTAATTCGGTGAGCCATATTCAAAGCAAAGAAAAGGTCTTGGACTGGGGAAAGGATTGATTCTTTTTTTGATACTGTAGGAAATTTAGCAATTAGTTAAAAAATAAAGTATGGGGTATATGATTGAGTTCTGCTGCTGCAAAAGAGGTATCATTGGAACAAGGATTATAGGCTCTATGGGTTAGTGTTTTAATGACACCATATTGTTGTGGGGGGGGGACACTGGTGATAGTCGTCACTAAAGCTAACAAGGGAAGAGCTACTATTATCCTTAACCAGTGAATACAAAGAAAATAGATATCATTCTTATTGAACCTCTCCACCCACAAACTTTTAGATTATGATCCCACTAAATTGCAAATCAAGAAATTAAAAAGCCTACTCAAAAAAGTTTCCTCCTAACATCACTAAAAATATTAACCTTTCAGTTAAAGTCCCCCCCCCCCCTTTCCAAGACCATAGTAGACGCTACTGATTCTCCCTACTATAAATTATCCAAACAATTAGTGGTCATACCAGTTCATACATTAAAAAAAGAAAGAAAAACTTTTCTATTGAAAAGTTCTATTGAGAATCTTAGTGTTAAGGATACCTGACAATCCTATGAGCTTTGACATCTCATTGTTCACCAACATTTCCTTAAATGACACCTTATTACTTTTTAAAAAAGAAAAGTTCTATTGGAAAAACAAAATTTATAAACAGATAGAGAGTTCCTCTATGGGGTGTTCTCTCTCACTCTGCCTTGCCAATTTTTTTATGGAATGTTTTAAAAAGCAAGCTCTTGACTCAGTCCCCTCTCAAACCTTCTATTTTAAGATGTGTGGGTGATGTTTCTCCATTTGGCCTCGTTGTCCAGACCCATTAGGCTCTTTCCTCTCTCTCACCTCAGTGGTCTTCATCTTAGAATCCAGTTTACCATGAAAGAAGAAACTAATAATAGTTTAGCCTTTCATGCCCACCTTATGGTAACCTGTCCTTTTCAGTATACAGGAAACATACCCACAAAGGTAGATAAATTTAAAAACTTTCCCATCCTCCCCCTTCAAAGATATGGTGTCATTAAAACACTAACAACCCATAAAGCCTATAACCTTTGTTTCAATGAGATCTCTTTTTCAGCAGCAGAACTCAATCATATGCACTGCACATTTTTTATCTAATGATTACAGTTCCCACAGTATCAAAAAAAAAAAAAAAAAAAAATTCTTCCCCATTCCATGACCTTCTGTTCAGAAAGATTTAATAATACTACCACCATCTTCTGTGTCTGAGACACATCACCAAAAATAGCTAGAATCTTAAAGAAATACAATCTTTCCATAACTTTCAAGCCCCACTTAAAATTGCTACTCTTATCCACTCCACTAAAGACAAATCTCCTATCTCGGTTCCAGGTGTATATAGTTCTTTGTTCCTGCAAGTTGACCCACTGTAGACAGACAGGAAGATCATTTACCATCCAAATGGAAGAACATAAAAAATACATCTGCAGTCATGACTATGGTCAGTCGGGTCTTGCAGACCATGCTTTGATTACGGCTCACAGAATCAATTGAGAAAAGATCACCATGCTCTATCACAGAAAATTTAGAAGAGAAACTGTTTTTAGAATCTGCTGCTCTTAAAAATTAGCCTAATTTGAAAAAATATGGAAAACACTAATACTTGAAACACTAATACTTGAAGATCAATGGTCTACTTCCTAGACCATTGACAGGTGTCTATAGTGGGTGCCCACCTTAGGACGCTAGTGTTTCCACGTGTTTTGCTCAGTTATGTTGAAAGTTTTTTCCCTTGGTTTCATCCTTTATGCAAGTGTAAGCAAACAGAGTTTGCACGTGAAGTCACTTCATGGCTGGGCTACTTATATATAGAGGTTAATGACTTTACATTAGTTGCTTTAGTATCCCATATCCTTGAGATATGGGATACTAAATGGACATATCATTGCGTGCATCTATAATGCTATGCATTATGGGGAGGGTCACTACCCAGACCAATTTTGACTTTTATTGAGATGAAAAAGTAAAGGGGTGCTCATCATAGGCCTACAGTAGTTAGTATATGGGTGCAAGAGTGCCTGATAGTATTAGAAGAAAGAAAAGACGGATAGATAATTTGAGAGAGAGAAAAGGCCTCAGCTTCTTTTATATAATCATATAGCCAAAGGCTATCAGTTTTCCCTTTTTTTCACCAATCTCCTATAGATGAACAACCAAAAGACCAATCGAAACTAAAACGCTAATATGACTATCCAGGTGGTTAGCCTTATCTGAGTTAATCGCCTTGAGTTGGCCTTCTCTGCCTGAGATTGCTCTCCAGTGATCTCTGCAGTTGACTATAAGACCACATTGAACATGACCACATTAAGATGATGGAACTATTTAAAATACCTCTCATAGCAAAAATAGACAGAATTTTATCTCCTCTTGGCGAATATTGCATATTGTTACTTACTATATAATTGCTTTTCTTCAATTTCTGTGATATCTGTAATATTTATTATGTACTACTGAGCAAGAAAGATTATGGTTTTGAGAACTGTGGCTTTAGAAGAAAGGGGAAGTGGCTCTATTTTCCAGTCTTCTAAGGTTTCAATGTTCATGTATATAAGTTCTTGAACTGGTAATATTGGTTAAGTGGAGAAGGGGATTCCAAATATAACGAGGGGGTTCTCTCTTAAGGGTTAGTCCAAAAGGAATGCCTCCAAGATCCCACTTTTCAAAAACTTTTAATTTTGTCTTGTCTGCATCAGTAATTAATCAGTTATGTTGAAATTACCACTTATCTTGCTGAATTTTTCCAAAATACCAAAAAAGACATATATGGAATCATTATCCCTCAAAATGCATACTACATCATTGGCCTATGCAAATACCTTATTTTCCTTCATAGTTGAAGCAACTGTTATTCCTCGCACAGCACATGTGTATTATCGACTTCCTGAAAGAAAGGTTCAAGGACTAATGCAAATAGTAATGGACTAAGAAGGCAACCTTGCTTGACTCCTTTTTTTAATTTTGACTGGGTCTGAAATGAACCCATTAACTAGGAGGTGGATAGTTGAATTGGCATAGGCTCCTTTAATAAATGATAGCAGCTATTTACTCACATCAATTTGCTGGAGGATGTGGAACAGAAAGGGATGCTGGACATTTTCAAATTCTTGAGTAAAGTCTACTGATAGCACTGCCATTAACTGCTTTTCATAGTAACTAAGTGGAGTTGATCGCATAGCTGAAACAGATTAAATTCTATTGCTCAGCATGAACTCCATACACCTGTATGCTTTTAATTTTGTATCACATTCTCCTACTTTGAGCCTGTTATTAATAATGCAGAAAAATATCTTGTAGTTAGTATGAGGTAGAGAAATTAATTTCCAGCTGCTGATTAAGATATGATTTATATTAGGTTTTGGAATGAGGACAGTATTGCTTGCTACAAATTCACTTGGTATGTGTCCTGGCAAGAGAAAAGAATTAAACAGAATAACTAGAATGGGAAGAATAAAATCCCAGGCCTTGTGGTATTTTCCCTGAGGATTTTCTTGTCTGGCATTCTTTATAGGCTGTGGTAACTTCAGATGCTGTAATGAGTCTGTCAATCTCATCTTGGATATGAACAGGAAAGCTATTAATGCTCCAGGATTAATAATTTCCAACAGCATTATTTTTTCAAATAGATTTTTGTAGTATTTTTGAAAGGAGTTAAGGATGTGTTGAGTGGTGGGCATGTCTTCACCGTCAATGCAGATTGGAGTGATAGTGCTTTCTTTGCGGAATTTGATGAATTATCTATTGAAGAATGCAGATCAACAGCTGTCTGCTAAGTGCTGCTGTATTCTTATTTTAAAATTTCTTTCTTCTACTTGTTTTTGTCTTTCTATTTCTATCTCTATGTTAATGTTTCTAATGATGTTTCTACATTCTATACCGTTGCCCCCCCCCCCCTCCTCCACATATCCTGATTACCAAAAATACATAAACCCTATTCCCCCCTAAGACCTATAGTAGATGCTACAGATTCTCCATGCTGTAAATTAACAAAACAGTTAGCAAGCTCTCTTGCACCTTGGTTCTCATTCCCACCTTCCCTCCAATTTTTTTATGGAATATTTTGAATAACAAGCTCTTGACTTACCCCCTTTCAAACTTTCTAACAGATAAAGATATATGGATGGTGTGTTCTCCATTTGGCCTTATGGCTCAAACATATTAGGCTCTCTTTTGTCTAACCTGAATAAGCTTCACCCTAGAATTACTATGGAAAAGAAACTAATAATAGTGTAGCCATTCTAGACATTAGATGACATGCCTACCCAATGATAAAGTGTCCTTTTCAGCATACAAGAAACCCACTGACACAAGTGGATACATTCACAAATCCTTACCCCTCCCAAAATATGGTATCATTAAAATAACAACCAATAGACATATAACCTTTGTTCCAGTGAGTCCTCTCATACAGCAAAACTTAATCATATGCACCACATATCTAATAGCTATAGTTCCCATAGTATCAAAAAAAAAAAAAAACCCAATCCTACCCCCAATCCTCAACCTTCATCATCATCATCATCATCATCAAATAAGGGGTGCACAGGATACGACAGTACTACATGAAAAAAATTACATCACTACTAATTTCCTATCTACAATTTTCCTCCAAATCAGTTTGTTACTTGTCAACACTCCACTATTATCAGATCTTATATTTCTATCATCCAAAGCACCCTGTACCGTACCAATCCACCCATATCTTGGTCTTCCTCTCGGTTGTTTTCCTGCCAACCTGGCAGAGAACACCCGTTTTGCCAATCTTTCCTCGCCCATTCTGTTTAAGTGACCACACTACCTGAGATCAGCTCTGCTAATGCACTCCTGGATGCTGACAATGTCAAGTTCCTTCCTAATATCCTCGTTTTTAATATGATACTGCCATTGATGCCATCTGTTCATGCCTATAATCTTTCTCAGGACTCTCATATCTGCGGTCTCCAGTCCTTGGTCAAGCGTTTCACTTCTGACCCAGCTCCCAGATCCACAAGCTAAAACTGGTCTGAACACTGTCCTGTACACAGCCAATTCAGTGTTCCGACCAATCTCTCTCTTATTCCATATGAATTCATTCAATTGACCTCCCACCACACCAGCCTTGCTGACTCTGTTGTCCATTTCCATATATTTAATTTACCATCTTCAGTAAAAATCGTGCCTAAATAGCTGAAATGTTTTACTTGTTCCACAGGTTCTCCATTCACAACACTGTTGACATCTTCAATGATTCTGCCTATTTTCATTGTCCTTGTCTTTTTATTGCTGACCCTCATACCATATCTATTACAAGAGCTATTCAATTTAGTCAGAGAATCTTGCAGACTTGTAGCAGACTTATTTAGAAGTATAACATCATCCGCATAAAGCAAAGAGCCGACATTAACATCTCCAATTCTGACATCATGCTTAATACCACTTTCCTTCATAATGCGATCCACATAGATAATGAATAACAGAGGGGACAATGTACATCCCCGTCTCACACCAGACTTAACATCAAACCATCTTCCTCCACTTCCCCCAATTCCAACCGCTGACCTACAACTCAAATAAAGACCAAGCACTGCTCGACATAATGTCCCATTGACACCACATAACTGCAGCGTACTGAATAGCTTCCCTCTTGGCACCCTGTCATATGCCTTTTCCAGATCGACAAAACTTAAATACAGATCTTTGTTATATTCCCATGCTTTCTCGACTATTTGTCGTAAAGTGAAGATCTGATCCTGGCAGCCTCTATTTGGCCTGAATCCAGCTTGTTCTTCACCAAGCTTTTCTTCCACAATTCTTCTCAACCGTTTCTCAAGTATACTTGCATAGATCTTGCCAGGAACACTCAGTAGGGAAACACCTCTGTAACTCTCACATGCAGTTCTATTTCCCTTTTTATATATGGGTACTATGAGAGCTCTACTCCAATCATCGGGAATTCGTCCCTCTGTCCAGGCTTTCTGAACTATGCAGTGCAGCCACTGTAAGACTCTTATACCACCATACTTCAGCATTTCTGGTCGAATATCATCCACTCCTGCTGCCTTTCCACATTTCAAGCCCTTGATGGCTTTTTCTACTTCAAGTATGGATATGTATTCCTGACTGCATGCCTGGTCAGTGTTTTTTACCACTGTGCTGTCATCACTGCTTGTTTCATTTAGCAGTTTTTCAAAGTAATTACTCCATACTTCAAGGATATCTTTTTCTCCCGTTTTCATGTCACCTTTATCATCTCTAATTCCTTTTATAGCACTCTTTCTTCCATTCTTAAGCTTCTTCAACAACCTCCAGAATATTTTGCCACCTTCTTGATATTTATTTTCTATATTCTTGCCAAAGTCCTCCCATGACTTTTGTTTAGCTAGTTTTACACAGTGTTTAGCATTCTTGCATTTGTCTCTATATTCTCTAAGAGCACAAGCTGACTTATTTGACAGGAACTTTTGGTATGCTTTATTCTTTTCCTTCACTGCCTCTTTAACCTCCTGTGTCCACCAGGGAGTTCTGATTTTTTTATCCTTACAAACAACCTCACCACATGCCTCTCTGGCAGAATCAATCAATGTTTTCTTCAGAGTTTGCCACTGAAACTCCAAGGTTTGATTCCTGTTCTCAAACTCTTTCATTTTTCCTTCAATAATCTTTGTGTATTTTAGTCTACAGCTCACATCTGAGAGCTGCTCAACTTTTATTCGCTTTAAAACTTTCTTACATATTATTCTTTTCAATATGAAATTCAATTTTATCCTGCTCAAGACTAAATAGTGATCACTTCCTATTTCAAATCCTCTGTACACTCTGGTGTCCTGCACCAGGGAGAAAACATCACTATCAACAATAACATAGTCAATGGGACTTTTCTTATTCCTAGCCTCTTCTCTCCATGTGAATTTGTGCACATTTTTATGTTGGAACATGGTGTTAGTAATAACCAGTCCATGTCCTGAGCAGAAAGGTAACAGGTATTTGCCATTATTATTAGCTTTGCTCTTTTCTCCATATTTTCCCAAAATATTTTTGTATGTCTGACAATCATTTCCCACTCTGCTATTCAGATCCACAACAAGGACCAACCTTTCCTTTTTTCATTATGTCAGTTGCTTTCTCTAAATCATCAAAAAATTCCTCCACTTCTACCTTAGTAGGAGTTCTGTGGGACAATAGGCACAAATAAGTCTCATTGTGCAATCCACATTCTGATATTTGCCCACATCACTCTACCTGAGACTGCCTGCCATTCAAGAAGATTATCATCATCATCATCATCAAATTCCTGCCATGTACCCTCAAGGGGTGTACAGGATATGATAGTACTACATGAAAAAAATTACATCATTATTAATTTCCTATCTACAATTTTCCTCCAAATCAGTCTGTTACTTGTCAACACTCCAATATTATCAGATCTTATATTTCTATCGTCTACAGCACTTTGTACCGTATCAATCCACCTATATCTTGGTCTTTCTCTCGGTCGTTTTCCTGCCAACCTGGCAGAGAACACTTGTTTTGCTAATCTTTCCTCGCCCATTCTGTTCCAGTGACCATACCACCTGAGATTAGCTCTGCTAATGCATTCCTGGATGCTGACAATGTCAAGTTCTTTCCAAATATCCTCGTTTTTAATATGATACTGCCATTGATGCCATCTGTTCATGCCTATAATCTTTCTCAGGACTCTCATATCTGTGGTCTCTAGTCTTTGGTCAAGTGTTTTACTTCTGACCCAGCTCCCAGATCCACAAGCTAAAACTGGTCTGAACACTGTCTTGTATACAGCTAATTTAGTGTTCCGACTAATTTCTCTCTTATGCCATATGAATTTATTCAGTTGACTTCCCACCATACCAGCTTTGCTGATTCTGTTGTCCATTTCTATATTTAATTTACCATCTTCAGTAAAAATCGTGCCTAAATAGCTGAAATGTTTTACTTGTTCCACAGGTTCTCCATTCACAACACAGTTGACATTTTCAACGATTCTGCCTATTTTCATTGTCTTTGTCTTTTTATTGCTGACCTTCATACCATATCTATTACAAGAGCTATTCAATTTAGTCAGAGAATCTTGCAGACTTGTAGCAGATTTATTTAGAAGTATAACATCATCCGCATAAAGCAAAGAGCTGACATTAACATCTCCAATTTTGATATCATGTTTAATACCACTTTCCTTCATAATGTGATCCATGTAGATAATGAATAACAGAGGGGATAATGTACATCCTTGTCTCACACCAGATTTAACATTAAACCATCTTCCTGTACTTCCTTCAATTCTAACTGCTGACTTACAACTCAAATAAAGACTAAGTATTGCTTGATATAATGTCCCATTGACACCATATAACTGCAGCGTATTGAATAGCTTCTCTCTTGGCACCTTGTCATATGCCTTTTCCAGATCGACAAAACTTAAATACAGATCTTTGTTATATTCCCATGCTTTCTCGACTATTTGTCGTAAAGTGAAGATCTGATCCTGGCAGCCTCTATTTGGCCTGAATCCAGCTTGTTCTTCACCAAGCTTTTCTTCCACAATTCTTCTCAACCGTTTCTCAAGTATACTTGCATAGATCTTGCCAGGAACACTCAGTAGGGAAATACCTCTGTAATTCTCACATGCAGTTTTATTTCCCTTTTTATATATGGGTACTATGAGAGCTCTACTCCAATCATTGGGAATTCGTCCCTCTGTACAGGCTTTCTGAACTATGCAGTGCAGCCACTGTAAGACTCTTATACCCCCCATACTTCAGCATTTCTGGTCGAATATCATCTACTCCTGCTGCCTTTCCACATTTCAAGCCTTTGATGGCTTTTTCTACTTCAAGTATGGATATGTATTCCTGACTGCATGCCTGGTCAGTGTTTTTTACCACTGTGCTGTCATCATTGCTTGTTTCATTTAGCAGTTTTTCAAAATAATTACTCCATACTTCAAGGATATCTTTTTCTCCCGTTTTCATGTCACCTTTATCATCTCTAATTCCTTTTATAGCACTCTTTCCTCCATTCTTAAGCTTCTTCAACAACCTCCAGAATATTTTGCCACCTTCTTGATATTTATTTTCTATATTCTTGCCAAAGTCCTCCCATGACTTTTGTTTAGCTAGTTTTACACAGTGTTTAGCATTCTTGCATTTGTCTCTATATTCTTTAAGAGCACAAGCTGACTTATTTGACAGGAACTTTTGGTATGCTTTCTTCTTTTCCTTCACTGCCTCTTTAACTTCCTGTGTCCACCAGGGAGTTCTGATTTTTTTATCCTTACAAACAACCTCACCACATGCCTCTCTGGCAGGATCAATCAATGTTTTCTTCAGAGTTTGCCACTGAATCTCCAAGGTTTGATTCCTGTTCTCAAACTCTTTCATTTTTCCTTCAATAATCTTTGTGTATTTTAGTCTACAGCTCACATCTGAGAGCTGCTCAACTTTTATTTGCTTTAAAACTTTCTTACATATTATTCTTTTCAATATGAAATTCAATTTTATCCTGCTCAAGACTAAATAGTGATCACTTCCGATTTCAAATCCTCTGTACACTCTGGTGTCCTGCACCAGGGAGAAAACATCACTATCAACAATAACATAGTCAATGAGACTTTTCTTATTCCTAGCCTCTTCTCTCCATGTGAATTTGTGCACATTTTTATGTTGGAACATGGTGTTAGTAATAACCAGTCCATGTCCTGAGCAGAAATCCAACAGATATTTGCCATTATTATTAGCTTTGCTCTTTTCTCCAAATTTTCCCAAAATATTTTTGTATGTCTCACAATCATTTCCTACTCTGCTATTTAGATCCCCAACAAGGACCAACTTTTCCTTTTTCATTGTGTCAGTTGCTTTTTCTAAAGCCTCAAAAAATTCCTCCACTTCTACCTTAGTAGAACCTTCTGTGGGACCATAGGCACAAATAAGTCTCATTGTTCAGTTCCCCATTCTCATATTTGCCCACATTACTCTACTTGAGACTGACTGCCATTCAAGAAGATTAGCCTCGTATTTTGTGTTGAATACTATGGCTACTCCTTCTTTTCCTTGATTGTCATTGCCTGAATACAACATTTTGTATTTATTGCTCAGAAAGATCTCACCAGTTTTGGTCTTTTTTGTTTCAGTCACCCCTATTATGTCGGTCTGGTACTTATCTAATTCCTCAGCTAGCTCCATTTCTTTGCCATTCAGGCTTCTTACGTTGATAGTACCGATCTTTAACTCTGGTGATGTTGAGTTGGGGTTTATTTTCAGATTTGTTCCAGTAGCTGACTTTTCGCTGTTCGCCCTGGTTCCCTGGCAAAAACAACGGGGGCCTTGTTTAACCGGGCGATGCCCCAGCCGGCATGAAATTTCGTCATGTTGTACCATCATTCTATATTTTGGTTTAACCAATAAGAATACAATTTGGTCGGCTAAATCCCAAATTGCCAGCCCATCCTCGTCCGTTCAGTATCCAAGTAGATACCCAACAGAGTGCACCACGAGAAGGTGAGGATTGGACATTAGGTCAGAAGCCCTGGTAGGTTCTCCGCATTCCTTTAAAGGCTATGTGGAGGTCTCCTCTCAGTTATACAGCTTTGACCCTTAAGCACCCCATCCTCAACCTTCTCTTTTAATAATGCTGTCATCATCTGCTGTGTTTGAGCCTTGAGAAAGAATAGCCAGAATCTTAGAGAAATACAGTCTCTGCATGACTTTCAAGCCCCACTGAAATCTTGCTACCATTATTATGTTCTACTAAAGATAAGCTCCCTCCTCTCTCTGTGTCTAGAATATATAAAGTGCCCTGTTCCTGCAAGTTGCCCTACTATGGACAGAAAGGAAGATCAACCAGTATCTGTGGGGAAGAACAAAAAATACATCTGCTGTCATGACTATGGTTAGTCAGTCCTTGCAGACCATGCTTCATCGTAAATTCAGAATAGAAAGACTATTTTTGAAATTTAAAGCTGCTCTTAAAAATCAGCATGATTTAAATAAATATGGTTGCAGAAACTTCCCAAAATATGGAAAACACTAATACTTCGAGATCTCAAAAAGATACTAAAAAAGAAAAAACTATTTAATATTTGAACAAACAACTAGTTTCGTCTTCTTAGAAGATTTCATCAGGTGCATAACGCAAAAAAGAGAAATATCAAATATTGTTGTATTTTGATATTTCATGCAGACATGACCTCATGAATGGCAAAGCTGGATAGACAATCAGATAGGTAATAGTTAAGGTTAGTATTAAAAATGGACTGGATTGAGGACAGTTTCTGTTTGATTCCACAATTCTTCTCTCCAGTTCATTGTAGCATCTAAAAATGTTTTCTGATTTGTTCCAGATCACTGGATGAATAACAAAATCTTTATCATTAGCGTGAGCAGAATTAAGAACGTGATTATATAGTTTGCTGGATATAGTTCTGCCACATGTAATGTCTCTCAGATGTTCTTCCATACACAACTCAGTGATTTCTCCATCTGACCAAAATAGGGCACATTGCAGTTACACCAAAGATAATAAACTCCTAGATATTTTAGGCTATCATGATTAGGTGTAATGTGTAAGGAATCAAGTTTGGAATGAGGAGCAAAAGAAGTGTCTATTTTAAATTTTTTGAGAATTTTGGCTACTTTTAGTGAAATAGAGCTGATATACAGTAGAAATGTGAAGCCTTTTACATCAGTACTGTCTTCAGTGAAGTGAGCAGTTGGATTAAAGAGTAGCTCACGAACAGTCTATTTAGGATAGCCTTATCTTGCAATGTATGTTTCTGTATTTTTCTTTTCATGTTATGCACCTGATGAAATCTTATATACTTGATTACTTAGCATATGGTTCACCATTACATGGCCATTTTGGATCATTTTTTGGGTTCACCTTCCATCACTATGGCATCTGCGAGTAAAAAGTCTAAATCAATTGATTCTTGTCAGGTTTTTAATGAAAAGCAGATCAATTTGTACTTTTTTTGTGCCGATCGACGATAAGCCTGTGTGTTTAATTTGTTGTGAGTCAGTGTTCAGTATCAAAAGAATGCAATATAAAACGACACTATGAGCATGCGTCCAATTTCAATCACCTTCAAGGGCCGCTTCATGTGGACAAAGTGTGAACCATCTCCAGATTGATTTAAAATGCCAGCAGGGTATGTTTAAAAGGCAGAGGGAGGAGAGCGAAGCATGCATCAAAGTAAATTATGTAATAGCTGAAAAAATTGCTAAATAATCAAAAGGATGGCTTTACAAAGACTACATTTCTGAGGACACATTCCCTAATCTTCGCTAGCATGCTTTGAAGAAGATGTGTGCTCTTTGCATTCCCTAATCTTTGGAATGCGTCCTCAGAAATGTAATCTTTGTAAAATGTAAGCAAGGGCACATTGAATAATTTTTCTCTCAAAGAAGAGGTTGTTTTGGAGTTCAAGCAGCTCCGTTTGCTGAGCCTGGCATTTCGGCGGCATTGAAAATAAATCTATAGAAGACTGTTGGTTACGAAAATCACTAAATCTCTCTTCGAACTCACTTCACAACACAGTTAATTTTGTAGCGTATTCATCAAGAGACGAACAGTTGGACTCAGTGAGAAGCTGAAAATCAGTAAAATCTTTTTTTTGCGAGTTGTGCCTCCCAAAGTTTGAGCTTAGCCACAAAAGCTTTGATGTGATCAAACAGAGTGTGCACCAGTTGATCTTTGGATTGTAGCTGTCCTTGAAGGTGATCGAAATTGGGCGCATGCTCATAGTGTCGTTTTATATTGTATTCTTTTGATACTGACACTGGCTCACAACAAATTAAACACACTAGCTTATCGTTGATCGGCACAAAAAAGTACAAATTGGTCCGCTTTTCATTAAAAACCCACAAGAATCAATTGATTTGCGCTTTTTACTCACAGACGCCATAGTGATGGAAGGTGAACCCAAAAAATGATCCAAAATGGCAGTGTAACGGTTATTATCCACTGAATATGTCTCACACTAATGAAAAAAGTCTGGCAATATAAAACCACAATAGGCTATGGCTGATACGCCGAACCTGCATGCGCTTATACACAAATATCACACTGTTCACGACTGACTGACTGTGGATAAGATCCTCTTGTATTTATATGAAAATAACGAAGTATCTAGAACCTTCGAGATGTATCTGGAAGGCACTAGACAGCGCACTCGAACAAACTACTGCTTCAGCCACTTACCTGCAACGTTAGTACTAGTACTTAAGTACCGCTTGGAGCTGGTAGATGACTGAAGAAGCATGTCTATTTAATATTTATTTTTATAGGATTTTATTTGAAGTATCAAATGCACAGCGTTCCTTGTGAATCTGGAAGGCATCTGACAATTCTAAATACCGCAGTACCCGCAGGCTTCATTGAAATTATTTTTTATTTAATCACGTTTTAATGTTAAGTAGTTATTTTTTCAAAATGGCCGGCGGGTCACAGCAAAGAGCTTCGCGGGCCATGTGTTGAAGACCCCTGATCTGGAGTATCCAATCCTATAGCCTGAGATCAATTAGTCAGTGCTGGAAAAAAAATTAACTGTAGGTAACCATATGCTAAGTAATCAAGATTAGGGAATGCATATTTATATATAACCTTCCCTTCATTGAAATTTTTAATGCAGCCTGCACTGTCTGAAAGGTTGAAGACCCCGGCTCCAGATACCCTGGTTTTTATCTCACATACATAAAACCAAACATGAATTCGTGGTGCTACTGTTATGTATTGTAACACTGTCAAGAGTGAATTTGTATAATTCATGGAGTTTGTGCTTGCTACCTTAGATTGACCTATCTCCTCATAAGGCTGATAATTATGATTTGAATATAATCAATAATATTTAAAATGCCTATTAATTTATCTTGTTTTTTGCAGTCTTGAAATTCTTTCATCTTTGGAAATGTTGTAATAACTTACTCCTTTGTCTTTATTCTTTCTGGGATTGTTGTTCCAAAAATTGGACAAAATTATCATTATTTTAAAGAATTTTATCAATAAAATAATAAAAGGAATATGTATTGTCTTAAGTTATCTTAAAACATATCAGCTGTTAACCATTATGTACTTTGCAGGAAATGTCAACTGAATGCTGATATCAGCACAAATTAAACTGATTTTAACCTTCATTTAATCACACCATTCTAATTGTGCTATGGATATATTTGGTCTTGACATTGTCAGCATCCAGGAGTGCATTAGCAGAGCTAACCTCAAATGGTATGGTCACTTAAACAGAATGGGAGAGGAAAGATTAGCAACACAAGTGTTCTCTGCCAGGATGGCAGGAAAAAGACCCGAAGGAGGATCAAGATATAGGTGGATTGATGCAGTAAAAAGTGCCTTAGAAGATAGAAATATAAGATCTGATTATTGATAATAATAGTTGGAGTCTTGACAGGTAACAGACTGATTTGGAGGAAATTGTAGATAGGAAGTTAGTAATGATGTAATTCTTCATGCAGTACTGTCATATCCTGTACACTCCTTGAGGGTATATAGCAGGAATTTGATGACGAGGAGGATATTTGGTGTAAAGCATTGTCAGAAAGTTTGTTGAATGTATGGTTAAAATATGTATGAAGTTAAACATTTTTAAGAAATTATTTTAAATTTCAAATGATAAATTATTCATTATAAATTGCTTTTTCAGCATTGAAAGGCTAATTCAGTCATCAGAAATTCATCTGTGAGTATGAGTTTGGCATATATCTTATAAATATTTAGTATTAACTTGTAGAATGCTATACGCAATACATATTCAAACTGTTATTTATTTATACACTCAAGTTATTTGATTTGTTTCATAAAACCTTTATTTTCATATACCACAATAATTGCAACCACATTTATAGATACTTCTAGACACTTCCTGAAATGTATAAACAAATAAGTATTTTGCCTCATCAGTTTTTATTTCTGATCTTACCCTCAGCAAGGAGAAAACGTTTCTGTTCAGATTAAGACTCCAGGCTGATCCCATTTTCCTCAAAACATGTCTCCACCACCCTTGCATTATGGCATGATAGTTTATACTCATCTGGATGGTTCCAGAGGCCTATCAGCATAATTAATTTTGCTGGGCACTACAAGGAATTCTGGTTCAAACCAGAAAAGACATCATCACCTTCACACCTTTGTTAATTTTTTAATGGATATGACAGCTATCATGCCCAAACATGTTCATCGCCACATATTGTCTTTCAGACTGATTGCTTTTCATTCATGATATGGAGTTTTCGGTACATAATGTTCTGATCACACTGACTGTGCATTGGTATAATATGCTGATGCATAATTCTTTAGAAATACTTTTCTATCACTTTCAAAGTTTATTTGGCCTGCATGTTTCTTAGATTTTTTGCTTTAATTTTGATTACACCACATGAGAAATATGGTGTTCTGTGATTACACCTTGCTGGAAGCCAAATTCTAAACTACACGCTGTTGTGACCATTATACACAATTATGGTAATTTAGTTCTTTCCTTTGCTTTTTCTTTTTCTTATTTTTACCTTGCCACACTGCATTGTTTGTTACTGTCATGTGGACGAATAATTTTGGCCAAACCATACACACACACATGCTGAGTTAGCTTTGCATTAGCAGCTCCCCCCCCCCCCCCCCCAACACACACACACACACACGATTTACATATCCGCTGTGATAACGAAGTACCACGTGATATCAACGTCACATGCAGCTACTATGGATGGGCACACCTATCCTCTATACGCAATCAATGAGCGTTTGCTAGTTATGGAGAAATTTGGTGATGTAAGAGTCAATCTGACTGTGGGTAGCTCGTAGTTGGAGCCTGCAGGGCATGTGCCAGTATTTTGGAAACATCCATACTTGTTGGTTGCTCCCATACTAACATCTCAATAACTTAAAGATGCCAAGAAATTATATTCTTGGATTTCATCCTTTATCTAAGTATAATCAAACAAAGTTTGCATGTGAAGTCACTTCATGACTGAGTTACATGTATATGTAACCCAGTCTTAGTATCCCATAACGCAATGCACATATCCTTAAAGACATGTATAATGCAATGCATTATGGGAACCAGACCAGTTTTAACCTTTATCAAGGTCTCATCATTGGGAGTCAGACTCAGACGTGATACAAGGTTGAAGTAATGCAGAAGTCATATTTCCATATACAAGTAGCCCAAAGGTATCACATCTTATTACTATAATGCTCTGGATTAGAGGTAGATGTTGAATATTTTTTTTCACTTAGGTATACTATAAATTAAAGATGCCAAGAAATTATATTCTTGGATTTCATCCTTTATCCAAGTGTAAGCAAATAAAGTTTGCTCGTGAAGTCACTTCACGACTGTTACTTGTGTTTAGAGGCTAATGACTTTACATTAATTGTGTTAGTATCCCATAATGCAACACACATATCCCTACAGACATATAACCAGGTGAAAAAGCTTTTATCATCTATCTCTAATCCAGAGTATTTTAGTAATAAGGCATGAATTTTGGCTACTTGTATATGGAAATATGACTTCTGCATTATTTCAATCTTGGTATCACTTCTGGGTCTGGCTCCCATTGATGAGACTTCAATAAAGGTCAGAACCAGTCTGGATAGTGGTCCTTCCCATAATGCATTATGGGATACTAATGCAATTGATGTCAAGTTATTAGCCTCTATACACAAATAACAGTCATGAAGTGACTTCACGTGCAAACTTTGTTTGCTTACCCCAGAATAGAATTTCTTGACATCTTTCATTTATAGTATAACCAAGTAAAAAAAAACTTTCAACAACCCTTGATACAGTAGTTGTTGAAAGTTTTTTCAACCAGGACTGGGTTAACCATGAACAGATATCCAGCAGGAGTGTTCACATTGGTCAGCCATGCATGGTTAATCCTATAGGTGAGTGGCAGGTGTCATGACTGGTATCTCAGCAACAACATTCAACAGTTGCACAGCTCATCCACCAGTACAACAGTAAGGCAGTTTGAACCATGTCCACATGCACAATGTACCTTGTACCTTGCTTTGCCTGGGGTCTCACAGTGGGAGACTAACAAGGGTACATTGTTAGTCTCCCACTGTGAGACTAACAATGATGATGACATCCATTTCATAGCAAACAATGCCTTGCGTGGGCAAAGGAACATCATTAATGGAACCCTCGACAGATGTAAGAAGGTTGTCTGGAGTGATGAGTCCTGTTTCCTGCTGAACCTTGCTGATGGTTGGGTTCATGTTTGGTGTAAACAGCATAAAACTCTATCCCTGGTTGCACAGTTGGGATTCAACAGGCTGGTGGAAGTGTTATTTTGGTCTGGGGGAGCTTTTTCCTGACACACACTAGGTCCATTGGTTATCTGACAAACACCGAATGGTGAATGCTTCAGGGACCTGTTAGCCAACTATCTCCATCCATATCTACATAAGGTCTATCCTGACCGCAGCATCATCTTCTAACAGGACCATGCACTTTTCATCGGGCTCATACATCTACTGAGTTGTTGGAGAAATGCAACAACAAATCTGTGACACTGCCTTGGCCCCCAAACTCCCTGGACTGTAACCCCAATTGAACATGTGTAGGATGTGCTAGAACAGGGTGTGAGAACTGCTGATACTCTGCCACAGAATGAGCATGAACTGATAGAGTTGTTGCAGTGGACATGGGTCGAATTATGCATGGCAGGTGTTTGAACCTTGTAAAATCTGCTTCTAGTCATCTGCGAGCTGTGATTGCACAGAGAGGTGGACCAACGCATTATTAGATGGGTGTTCCTAATGCAAAGCTAACTCAGTGTATCTATGTATCTACACTAGTGGCCAAAATTGTGGAAACCTTTTGGAAAAAGTGTATTTTTGTGGTTTAATGGCTCATAACACCACTTTTTTTCTGTATAATACCATAAAATTATATATCAATGGAAAGATAATTTAATCAAGAATGTAATGCAACAAATTTGTTCAATTATCTGTATTCTATGAAAGTTATAGCCAAATAATCAGAAAAAAGAAGCACAACTTGCTTAGGTTGATATGAAGTAGCTTTCCTTCATTTGAATGTAGCCAATGAGCATGAGTGTTTAGAGAGCCAATCAGGTGTCATCTTGTTTTGGCAATGAGCTAATAAGGTCACAGTGGGATTCAGCTATTGATGTCATATATTGGAGCTGAGAGGAGGACATTTGTCAGTGTGTTATGTGATTGCTATCAAGTTGCTTGTAAAACATAATAAAATTAAAGAAATGGCGCAGAGTTGACGGGTCACTCAGAAAGTGATGTAAAATAGTACTATTAAGTGAACAAGGCTACATTATGAAGAAATTAGAAGAAAAATTGGTGGAAACTTAACCAAAGGTGGCATTTCTAAATTTTTGAAGAAGTATAAGGAGACTCAGTTACTACAAAACCAGACTGGTAAAGGCAGGAAAAGGTTCACAACAGCAAGTGATGATAGAAGAATTGAAAGGCTGTGCCTACGTGACAGAAGAAAATCATCTGGGTGTATACAAGATGAAATGGCGCAATATAATGTGAAGTTGAGTGCGAGGACTGTTTGGCGCAGACTGCAGGAATTTGGTTTAAATGCTAGAATTCCACAAAAAAAAAGCCATTTTTATCTCTCAAACAAAGGTTGAAAAGATTAAACTGGGTTAAAACCCATGTTAATTGGACAGCAGAACAATGGGACAGTTATTTGGAGTGATGAGACCAAAATCTCCCTGTTTGGTATGATAGCATAAAATACGTAAGGAGAAGAATCAGAGAAGATTTGCATCCTGATTCATCCTGAAACACCCACTTAGTGTTATGATCTGGGATTGTATGACATCAAAAGATGTGGGCAGAATTTGCATGATTAATGGGAATATAAATGCCCAAAAATACATAAATGAAATACTTGAGCCCAAACTGAAGCCTTCTGCATGTGATCTTTTCCAAGATAATGAAGCATTTATATTTCAACAGGATTCAGCTCCATGTCATGTTGCTGCTGTGTGCAAAAAGTGGTTTCAAGATAATCATATTCCACTGCTGGAATGGCCTGTGAATTGCCCAGACCTTAATCCAATCGAAAATCTATCGAGCCAACTAAAGAACTTGTTAGTCAGAAGCAACCCAGCAATAAAACCCAATTAATAGAAGCAATAATTCAATCTTGGTTTCACATTATAACAGCTGCAGAACTAAAAAACTTGGTTCACTCCATGGGAAGGTATTGTAAGGCCATAATTAATGCTAAAGGTTACCCAACTAAGTATTAACTCACATTATGAGAATTTTTGTATATCTCATTTTTTCTGTGTATTTCACTTTTCTTCTTTATAACTGCTGTTCTAATAAAAAAAAATCCTTCATAAAAGTTATTGCATTACATTCTTGATTAAATTATCTTTCCATTGATTTATAATTTTTTGGATTTCCAAAAAAAAAAAAAAAGCAGTGTTTATGAGCCATCAAACCTCAGAAATACACTTTTTCCAAAAATGTTTCCACAATTTTGACCATTAGTGTGTATATGTATATCCCTAATGAAACTTTCGCAACCTGTAGTATATCAGTGTTACATGGAGATTAGGAAAAAAGAGAATGCTGTAGGCTGTAATAATCATTAAAAAAAAACTTAAGCATGGGAAGACAAAGCTAGTTTACTAGTTTGAAGTTATACAAGATATGATTATTAACTAACTGCTGCTCATTTTTTATTGATTTAGAAATAGTAGAGGAATTGTAGATGTCGTTTCACTTAAACAGTGCCATGAATTCTGTAGGAGAAGGGAAGGCATAAGATAGAAACAGACTGTGTGATTACAAATCTCAAAATCAGAAAATTCTTCATTAGATCATCAACACTGTTTCCCCATTGTAAATATGGGCAAAAAAGTTATAAATTTATCTAAAATTATATATTAAAAACTTGTCTATATTATATATAAAAACTTGCCTACCACATCAGTTCACACTTCACGCAAGCAAAAACAGATGAAACTCAGTAAACAAAAACAGCAACTCATGACAAATGAGAACATTCAATTGGATTGGTTGATACAATAACCAATCACATCCACTAGAACGTGATCTTATATAGATCACGATTCTCCAATCTGATATCTCATTACGCACAAATAAACAACTAAAAAAAAAAAATACACAACTAAAAACTTTATTTGTGTATTTAAAAATTTATTTATCACTTTTAATTATTTTAAAACAACAAAAAAAACATATTGGAATAAAATATTTATTTCTCTATTTTGGAAAACCGAAGTTAGAAAAAACAACAGATCGATTACAAACTCACAAGTTACAGGAAATGCTGATTGTTTAAAAAAAAAAAAAAAAAGTTAATGTGAAATTTGGCATTGTTTGGACCTCGCAATATTTTCACAGTCAAGTTGATATGAAGTGGCCAATCGCAGACAATCATCCAAATGATCATTTGTAATTTGGTTTCTTAATTGATTTTTTATGAAGGTCATATTTGAAAAAATGGATTCTGACAAGTATATTGATCCAAAACACGACAGAATTTTTCGTGCAATATCAGTTAATATTGGGAATTTTTCATGTGCATACTTCCAAATGACTTCATTGTTTATTGATTTTAAATGTAAACTATTCTGAATGTTTATTATCTCAAGTTCTACTTCAGCTTGGTTTATATCAAACAGCCCACTAATTTTATTTGAAATTTCTGTGATGTTCAAGTTTTCTGAAATGGATTATTGATAAAAGATATAATCATTTCAGTTTTATTAAAATCTTTAAATCTTGAATTTATTTCTTCCTCAACTAATTCTATTTCACGAATAAATTCTTTTAAATCATAGCGAAGCATTTCTTGATTTTGTTCAAAAAATTTTAATAAATATGGGAGATGTCTAAATTCGCGGTCATTTATATTTTTCTTTAATAAAAGTAAGTATTGTTGGAAAGTTTTTATTGAACTTAACATGTCAATTAAATTTTTATCTCTACCTTGTAACTCTAAATTTAAATTACTTAATTTCATACAGAAATCTACTAAACATGATAAGTGTAACAAGCATCTTTTATCACTCAATTGTGGATAAATATCTCCTTTTTCATCAAGAAAAAAATTTTATATCGTTAATTAATACAAGAAATCTTTCTAAAAATTGACTTCTGCTGAGCCAGCGAACATTATTGTGCAACAGAAGTTCCCTATCATCATCTGCCTGTAATTTAATTAACCACCGTTGCAGGGATTTTCCTCAAACAGAATTTACAATTTTAATTATAATATCCAAAACATCTTTTGTGTTTAATCTTTTACTACATGGTACTTGTTGGTGAATAATACATTGGTACGTTAAAAAATCTGGATATTTGTCATCGTGTTTACCTAATGAAATGAAGCCTGATTTATTACCTATCATTACAGGAGCACCATCAGTAGTGATAGACATAAGTTTATAAGGCGGAAGTTTGAGTTGTTTCACAAATTTATCAAATGCCGAAAAAATGTCTTCTCCCCTAGTCCTTCCCAATAATGGTATAATTTTCAGAAGTTCTTCTTTGCTTGAATAATCTTGAAATACCATGCGAATAAATACCATTAACTGAGCAATATCAGTGAAGTCGTTTGATTCATCAAATTGTAATGAAAACACAACACACTTGTGAATGTCTGACGTTAACTTGGCCTGGCAACTTTTCTCCGGCAATTTGAAACCTTGTCTGCAGCCTAGACGTAGTCTCTCTCTCTCGAACCAAGAAGCTCCTTTCTGGTAGCGGGAAACTCCTCTCTCAAGCAACGTGTATCCGGGCAGTCGTGTATCCGTTATCTCTGACAGCGACTCTGGAACCGGGATCCCTTCTGCTTGCTTCAGTCCCTTTTTATTAGGCCTCCTCTGAGACCTTGCATGAAGTTTGGCAACCCCCAAAGAATCGGTATGAGTCTTTCATCTTAAGTTTCAAGTTCGGCACGCCTTTTGTTCACCGCCGCTTTCTTTTGATTGTAAGTTCAAACAACTTTCCGGCCATCGGAAACTTGTTTGAACTCTTTCCGACTGACTTCAGAGATGTTTACACTTAGAACCTGCAAGCCTTTCTCATACATACAAGTTTCAATAACAATCTTTCTAATGCTGTCATGTACAGCTTTGGCGACAAAAACATTGCCTTTGTTTTACACTCTAACATATTCTTATTAAAGCAGTACATACAGTTAGCTTCAAAAGAGTTATTTACAAAAACATCTAATACAAACTATATCGAGACAAACAAAGTTTATTTTTTTACAATATTCACATAGGACTTAACCTAAGTAAAAAATCAATGTAATGTGCTTTGGAATATTTAATCTTTAAGCTACAATCGAGTTTTTACACTTTGCTTATAATCGTATTCACTCAGCTCGCTGTTTGACTTCCACACATCCAAATTAATTCATTTACCCAGACTTATAAGAAAATTACTGATTTCACAATTTTAACCAAAAATAAATAAACAATAGCGATACACTTAAAGTGAATTAAAAATAATACAAAATAATGATAAATAAAATATTATGTTTTCAGTTTTAATTAAATTTGTAAGTAAGGAGGAATACACAAGAGATCGACCAAAAATCGCTCCACGATCGACGGGTTGAACACCCCTTCATGAGGTGCTATTGTCTCAGTGCTCACTCTGCCTCACCTTCTGAGTGGTTTAAACTACTGGAACTCTAAGAATTTTATCATCTGTGCCATCATTACATCTTTTCAAAGGGCTCAAAGGTGTATGCATTTTGAACGCACACCTGGACTATTAATGTGAATGTGATGGAATGTTTATGCTTTGAAAAAATGTCCTCTTCATGATGCATTAGTATGTTGTGTTTACTTTTAGGTATGAATCCCGGAAACACAATTAGGGGAGTCTTTAACAGGAATAAATGCAAAAATATAATATCGGTGGTATTGCTATTCCGTGAATGAGGATTGCACACCCTGAATATTTGCCCCTGATACACACACACACACACACACACACACACACACACACACACATGGTGGGAATTGTGTAAATGACGGTTAGCATGGGGCCTCCCATTATGAGTGTTTGGACTCAATGTGGTTTTTGATATATAATAATAACAGTTATAGTTTGTGTATTTTGTCTTTTGGGGTTTCACTAGTAATTAAAAGAAATACTTTTTAATTTATAAAGTTTTAGATGGACACTAATTTTAAATATCCAAATACAAATTCAAAAACTTCAGAATCATATAGGTGCAGTCTAGGAGATTTAATTAATAAAAAAAAAAAATGTGGATCCTGTCAGTCAGCCTTTAGCAAGCACTGACCAAAGATTTAGTCTCAAAGAAAAGAAATGGGATTTTCTCACTATCAAATACATAGTATACATCCAACAGAATTTAGTTGATTCATAAGCATCTTGAAGTGTTAATAGTATTAAATCCATGTCTGTTATCTAGCAAGTCTGCATGTTTGTTTTAAAATGGGAAATGTTACTAAAAAGATTATATACTACACATCAAAGTTAATGGAATAGACAGCCGAATACCTTGAAATTCACATTGCCATTTTTCAATATTGTTGCTCTTTCTATTTTCTCTAGTGGAAGGTTGCTTCCTGGAATTTTGTTAGCATTCATTTGTCACATGGTTGTAACATATGGAATGCAAAATAGAGCCTTTAATCATGTGATATTGGCATCCAGTTCCAGTTGGCTTCAGGAGCATGCTGCAGAAATGAGCCAAAGGTGAGCTTGTTACACTTGACTGCTTTTGCATATTAAAATATTATTATTCAAAAATTTAATATTAATCCTAAAACTAACTAAATTTCTATTCAAAATCATTATATCTTTAATAAAGATTTTTAAATTAAAAATGCTAACAAATTATATTCTTTTTTATTCCATTATTTAAATGTAAGCAAAGTTTGCATGTAAAGTATCTTTGTGGCTAGGCCACTTGTATATAGAAGCCAGTGACTTCACATTAATTGCCTTAGTATCCCATAATGCAAAGCATGCATCCTTTCAGGTGTGTATAATGTGCATTATAGGAAGGGCCACTATTCAGACTGATTTCAGCCTTTATTGAAGTGAAAAAGTGAAGAGGTGTTCATCATAGACCTAGAGTAGTTAGTATAGGGATGCAAGAGAGCCTGATAGTGCTAGGAGAAAGAAAAGACAGATAGATAGTATGAGAGAGAAAATGGCCTCAGCTCTTTTATATCATCATATAGCTAATGGCTATCATTTTTTTTCTTTTTCACCAGTCTCATGCAGATGAATAACCGAATGACAAATTCGACTGCCTTGAGTTGGCCTTCTCTGCCGGAGATTTTTCTCCAATCATCCTTACAATTGACCATAAGACCACATTGAGCTAAGAGGATGGAACCATTTAAAAAACCTCTAATAGTAAAAATAGACAGAATTTTATCTCTGTCTGGCGACTCTTAGAATGCTTAAACTTTCGAAATACAAAAATCGTCTTACTGACAATAAAATTTTCACAATGCAATATTATAAATCATTTATATATCATATTGCTGACTTAAAAATCCATGTTTCTTCCTAAACTTCCATGAATGGTATTTTAATTCATTAATCATAAAAATCAAAATTCTCTTCCAATTGCCTACAGGTGGTGGGTACTGTAAAAAAAACAAGAACCTGTTCTGTTAAGTAATGGAATGCCCAACACAGTCTGTTCCAAATATGCAGGGCAGGATAACAGCTGTTTAATGCATGCTATAATCAGTAATAGATGTCACAGATTGGATCTCCGATGTTCAAGTACCTCCACCTGATGGTATTGACTGGAAGGCGATCATATGCAATTCTTCAAGTAAGATCCCTCCCGTTAGGACATCCTTGGAATTTCAGTAAGTTATGAAACAATGTGCTATTGTCAGTACTCAACTATGGAAGTTTGTGGCAAAATAGGTTAAAGATTTCTTTATACCAAATTTTACTTGCATTCTTAGAGTTAAACACAGAATGTTGTAGTAATCAGAAACAGTCTCAGCTTTTGGACCTTTATAATCATTTACTCCAAATAAGGGAAGATGAAAAACCCAATAAGTACCAGAGGTCTAGACATTGTGTGATTGGCTGTAACATTTTATGGATTTTTGAAGCTGTTTTGCTTAAATAGCAGAATTTTAAAACTGAAAGCCCAACGTCTCCATGCTTCTTTGATAGTTGAAGAAATTCTTTTTTAACTTCTTGGTATTAGCTGTACCAAAAAAATTGCACTAGTTTAGTATATGATTGTTTTTCTTCTGCTTCTGAAGAAAAATGATAATTTTTTATGTACAACTGAGCAGGGAAGATTATGGTTAAAGAAAAGGAAAGTAGTCCAATTTTCCAGTCTTTTAAGGTTTTAGTGTTTTTGTATTTTAGTTCTTGAACTGGTAATATTGAGTAAGTGGAGAAGGGAATTCCAAGTATATTGAGGGGGTTCTCACTCTTAGAGGTTAGTTCAAAAGATGCATTCAAGATCCCACTTTCCAAAAACTTTTAATTTGTTCTTGTATGCATTAACAGTTAATCCAGTGATCATGCTGAATTTTTCCAAAATACTAAAACAGATGTATATGGAATCATTATCCCTCAAAATGTACCTACTGCATCATCAGCATATGTTAATACCTTATTTCCTTCATAGTTGAAGGAACTGTTATTCCTTGCGCAGCATATTGTCAGCTTCCTGCTAGAAAGGTTCAAAAACCAATGCAAAGAGTAATAGACTAAGAGGACGATCTTTACTCCTTTTTTGAATTCTAATAGGAACCCATTAACTAGGAAGCAGGTAGTCAAATTTTCATTTCTTTCATTATTAACGAATAGCATACAGATAATATCATAATGAATACCCACGTCAGTTTGCTGGAGGATGGGGAACAAAAAGGAATGCCAGACATTATCATATGCTTGAAGAAGGTCTACTGATAGCACTACCACTCGACCTTTATTGAGGTCTCATCAGTCAGAGCAAGATCTAGAAGATGCCAAAATTGAAGTAATGCAGAATATCATCATCATCAGCCATTGTTGATCCACTACTGGATGAAGGCCTTTCCAAGATTACTCCAGAACTGTCTCTCCATGGCTCTCCTTTCCCATGTCACTCCTGCAAATCTGATGATATCATTAATTCACTGTGATCTTAGGTCGGGGTTGTGGTCGTTTTTCCTGTCGTGGAATTCAATCCAGTACTTCTTTTGTCCATCATTGATCTTGTCTTTGAGCAATATGCCCAGCCCATTGCCACTTCAGATGTTTCACTCTTCCTATGATGTCAGAGACTTTGATTTGATTTCTTATCCATGTATTCCTTTTGTGATCCAATCTTGCGATACTAAGCATACTTCTTTCCATATTAAATTGTTGTTCTTAATTTTTGAATTTTCTTTGCATTCAGTGTTCATGTTTCACAGCCATATGTCAGTATAAGAAGAATACATTGCTTAAAAACTTTTCTCTTCAGGCATAATGATAGTTGACTTTTGAATATTGAATATAATTTTCCGAATGCTTTCCACCCAAGCATTGTGCATCTTTTAATTTCATCCATGGTATTTTGTTCCATATATCTGTTGTCCTAAATATATATAATGGTCTACTTGTTTAGTTTCCTCATTTTTGATTTTTATTATTTCTGGTTGGACATAGCTATTGAACATAACTTGGGTCTTCTTTAGGTTTATCTTTAGACCAGCTATTTTGCTAGCAATTTGGAGTTCATGGATACACGAGTCTGTAATTCATGTGCAGTTGAAGTAAAGATAATTATGTCATCTGCAAAGCATAAATGGCTTAAATATCTTCCATTTATCTTCAGACCTTTCCCTTCCCAATCAAGAAGTTTGAATATTTCTTCTAGGCATGCTGTGAATAATTTTGGAGATATTGTGTCACCCTGTCTTATACCTCTCTGTATTTCCACAGTAGAGATGTTTCCATTGAAATGAATTGCTGCTGTGGCATTGGTGTATGCTGATTTGATGGTCCTGATATATGGCCCCTCCACTTGTTGGTATTGTAATGCTTTAAGTATTGCACAAGTTTTAAGTGAATCAAAGGCTTTCTCATAGTCAATAAAATCAAGAGATAGTGGTAACTGATATTCATTACACCATTCAATAATCTGCTGTACAACTTGATTATGTTCCATTGTACTAAAGCCCCTTTGAAAGCCTGCTTGTTCTTTGGTTGTGCTAGGTCTAGAGTCGCACAAAGCCTATGAGCTAAGACTTTTGTAAATGCTTTGTAAACCACTGATAGTAGACTGATAGGTCAGTAGTTCGCCAAGTCTTCTACCTCACCTATTTTATGTATCAGAATTAGGATAGCCTTCTTCCGTGTTCTTGGTACATCATTTTTCTTCGGGCATAAAGTAAATAGTTTTGCTAAGAGTTCATAGATTATTTCTCCACCTGTTTTTAGAAGTTCAGCTATAACTCCATCCTCACCTGCAGCTTTCCCATTTTGCAAACGTTGGATGCTCCACATAACTTCTGTTAGAATCTGTGGTACTAGCTGTTTCATAGTTGTCTTCTTCATTTAATTCATCATCCTGATATAATATTGAGTAAAATTCTGCAACTCTTTTTGCTATAGCATATCTATCTCTGGTGATGGTTCCATCTTGTAGTTTGACTGCAATCATCTGTTTGGCTTTTTTTGAGAGTACGGTTGTTTTCAGTTGTTTGTTGTATGAATTTACAATTGAATTTTCTTATTTCTTCTGTGATACATTTCTGATCGTTTTCTAGTCCAAGAATGTCCGATTTTAGTTGCTTTAGCTCTTCGCTTAGTTCAGTTAACCGTGCTTCAGTGCTCAGAGTCCTACAGTTTAATGTTTCAATGGCAGCATGATCTGATTACTCAGGGATTCGTGGTGCCCTCTACCTTCATGTTTAACTGCCTGCTGCCATAGGTGATAACAATCCAGCCTCTGGGGAATGAGGGCCATTTTATTTCTGTTGGATTCATCTTGAAAGTTAGGCCATAAATTCATAAATAAAAATGCTGGCCCAGTGCAGGTTGGTGAATGGCAATATTTTCACATGGAATCGCCAGTTCCAAAACCACTGGTCCATGGCTCTTTATTCAATATATTCAGAGCTGCCCTGATATCCAACAGATGGTAGTCAGGGTTTCCCCCTCCCATTTGCCACCTAGGGGACATGCTTGGTAGTCCATAAAAGTCCTGAGAATTCAGAATATGTATATACACACACACTGTATCCCCGCAGGTGCAAGACTCTTTGACACTTCTGCACATGTGAGAAGAAGGAGAATCCATTCTGATAATAGGGTAATCAATCTGTATTGTGGGACGAGTTTGATTATTATTACACGTCGGAAAATTGACTTTCTTTTATGAATATTGTAGTTTATAAAGTGGCAACTATTTTGCTTGTATAACAGTTCGAAAATTTTACCTATACAGCACATGATTTTGCGTGTTGGTGACCAATTCGTACATTGCATTATTTCTTCTTTCTTGTCTTCAACATGAATTGACTCTTCTTGGCACCAAGACAACTGGGGTTCTTGTATCTGTGGTCTGACACTATATATATATATATATATATACCGTATTTGCTGGTGTATAAGACGCACTTTTTTTCTTTGAAAATAGGTCTGAAAAATGGTGCGTCTTATACGCCGATACTCAGTTTTTTATTACTTTTATTTCTGGAAATTTTCTCTGTTCTGAGTTACACGATTTCTTTCTTGCTTCCTTGCATGTGTGAGAACATTCCAGTTACGTAGAGTTCAGTGGATGCAAATACTCTGTCATCGATGATCATAGCTGTGTTCCTGTTTGTTTAAACTTTCCAATTGTTGTCGCAGTTGTTGTGAACGGTGATAAATTTCTACTGTTAAATTTTCTCTAAATTTCTTGGCAAATTATGGCTGAAAAACGTCAGCATTGCTGCAATATTGCATACAAGTTAGGTGTGATTGCATGTGCTAAAGAACATGGAAACAGAGCTGCAGAGAGGCATTTCGGGACATCCCCCAACTGAGAAAATGATAAGAACTTGGCAAAATCAGGAAGAGGATCTGAAAAAGGCAACTCACAGTAAACATAACCTACAAAGTGGAACTGCAAAATAGCCAGAACTCGAGGCAGAACTGAATACTTGCTACAATATTTGCAGAATAATTGCAGTATCGAGTATGTAATAACTCTGGGCTGCAAAGAGGCATTTCAGGCCACCCCCAACTGAGAAAATAATAAGAACTTGTATGAACAGCTGAATATGAAGAAAAAAATTATTGAATTTCATCGATTCGTCATTAACGCAAGGAAACAAGAAAATTTTGAACTTGCACGAATAGGAAATATGGACGAGGTTCCGCTGACTTTTGATGTACCCTCAAACAAAACTATAGATTTCAAGGGCACAAAAAGTGTTACTGTTAAAACTTCGAGGCACAAAAAAACTCACTACACTGTTGTTTTACCTTGCTGTGCTGATGGGATAAAATTGCCGCCACTATTGATTTTTAAAAGGAAGATGCTACCCAAAAAAAAGCTGTTTAAAGAAGTGTTTGTACATGTTCATGCAAAAGGCTGGATGGATGGAGGAGGAATGAAGTTATTGATAGATAAAATTTGGTCTAGGTGTCCTGGTGGACTGTTGAAGAAGCCTGCCCTGCTAGCATGAGATCAGTTTCATTTTCACAGAACAGAAGTGTTAAAAATAAACTCATGGAATTGAAAACTCAGCTGTAATTCCAGGAGGTCTAACTAGTTAGCTTCAACCTTTAGATGTCTGTATTAATAAACCATTTAAGGGATTTATGAAGGAGAAGTGGAACAGCTGGATGCAGTCTTCAGATTTTGAGGTTGCGCCATCAGGAAGAGGCCTAGCATTTTGCAAGTTTGTTGAGTGGGTCAAAGCTTTATGGGATGCTGTGAAAACTGAGACAGTGCATTACTAATGCCACACTTCTTAAAGTGTGGCATTAGTAATGCACTGGATATGGTACAGAGGACAATTTGTTGTATGAGGAGTCAGATTCTGATTTAGAAGAGGTTTCAAGTGTCTCTTCATTTAGCTCTGGAGATGAATTTTTGGGTTTTGACAAAGAAGATTAAAAGGTGGGTATTCTTTCCTAGTTAGATTAGGTATTTGTTGAAAGTAGACCTACTTATTACTTTATATTTGAAATACTGTAAATTCATTATAATATTCAGTGATAAAGTTTTTTTCCTAAAAAATGTGTACAAAAAAGGGGGTGCGTCTTATGGGCCGGCACATACGGTGTTTGTATATATATATATATATATTTTTTTTTTTCATACTGTAATTATGACATGCAGATGCATCCAGTGTTTGTTCCAAGATTCACATGAGATAAAGCTTATCTGTACCTTTCTAAGCTATTTACCTTGTTTATAAATGCAAAATAATTTATAAGAATAATGAGTTAAGGTTTCCATGACTTCATATATCCATAATTATGAAATTAATGCTGGCAAAAAAAGCATAAGAAAGTAAAACAATCTAATAAAGCAACGATTAGTTTCATACAACACTATTATGTACTTCATATTGGTGCAAAAAACACAAATATAAAGAAGTATTAACATGGAAAATTCTAAATAACAAACTTATTTTTTTAATGCATTCAAGTTAAATGCAACAATGAGATATCATGAGGGCAGGGCATTGTTACAGGATATAACATATTTTGTCTCATAACCTATTTCATCAATAAATAATCTCTTATGTATGCTGCCCAGAGTTGATATAACATCAGGTCTTGGTTTTTATTACACTGGATGTGACATCATACGATCTCACTAGCCTCCTTAAATTTGTGTACATAAGTATTAAATTCTATGTTTGTTTTTTTCCACACATCGTTGATGTGCTTTTTTCTGACAGATTTCTCCAGCACATTCCATCTCTCTAACATAACAAATATCACCTTTGCAATAGATTTTATAAACTCCTGGTTTCTTCATAGGTTGAGGTTCGTAGTAATCTTACTTTGAAGTATACAGAAAAAGTTGAATATAGGTCACTAACTTCATGCCAGTTCCTGCCATCACCAGACAAAAAAAAAAAAAAAAAAAATATATATATATATATCCTCAAAATATTAAAAGAGAGAGCCATTACGTTATCAAGTGATAATAAAAGAAACAAGGAAATAACTTACATTCTTCAAAAAAATGGTTATAGCATCAAAACTATTAATAACATATTGAACAAACCATCACAAGCTCCAAGACAACAACCAGATGACTACAAAGGCACAGATTCTTTATGATATATCAAGACTGTTACAGACAAAATAGCATGAGTCCTACAAGTTCATAACTTAAAATTTGCCTTTAGACCTCTACAAAAAATCTCCATGATGTTAAGATTTCCTAAACGACCACATCGTGGAGATTTTTTGTAGAGGTCTAAAGGCAGCTTTTAAGTTATGATGTTGTAGGACTTATACTATTTTGTCTGTAACATTCTAGATATAGCTAAAGAAACATGCATTTGTAGTCATCTGATTGTTGTCTTGGAGCTTGCAATGATTTATTCAATATGTTATTAATACTTTTGATACTTTAACCATTTTTTTGAAGAATATCTTTAATGAAAGTTATTTCCTTGTTTCTTTTATTATCACTTGATAATGCGATGGTTATCTCTTTTAATGTTTTGCTGGTACCCAATTGTTTTGTTGGGTGGCAGGAACTGGCATGAAGAGACTGATCTGTATTAACCTTTTTCTATAAACCTCAACCTATGAAGAGATCAGGAGTTTATAAAATCTATTGAAAATGTGGTGTTTGTTATGTTGGACAGATGGGATGGTCTGGAGAAATCCGTTTAGAAAAAAAGCACGTCTGAGATGTGATAAAAAAAAAACTTGCATATAAATCTGGATTAGTCTTTCATGCCACAATTGAAAATCAAGTCAATTGGCAAATCACCAAAATACTATAACTATACATAGAATTTAATACTTATGTGCACAAATTTAAAGAGCCTAATGAGGATGCGATGTCCAACCCTCTGAAATGCAAACCAAAACCTGACATTAAATCAGCTATGAACAGCATACATAAGAAAATCTCATTCTTGCATTCAATGTCTGTCACGTGTGTTGAATGAATTAAAAAATGGTTTGCTATTTAGAAATCTTCATGTTAATACCTTATATTTGTGTTATCGTACAAATCTGAAGAAATACACAATAATGTTCTATGAAACTAGTCATTATTATGTTTTTTTTTATGTAGTTTTTTGCCCATATGAATGTAATAATTATGAATACTACAAGCCACAGGAATATAAACTTCATGTGTGCATCATCAGAATGTGTCCCAAGAGTTCAAAGAATAAATAAAGTAGGAGTCAAATGGATGAGTAATCTTATAAGCATGAGATTCATAAGAAAAGGATGATGTGGAAGGAATACCATGTGCATAAGGATGAGGTCTGTTATGAAAATTATAAGCAGCAGCCTAGGAAAGTCAACTGTTGTACAGGAAGCTAAGAAGGAGAATGAAAACAAACCGACTCTGCAAGCCCAAAGAATTCTATCATTATGCTGCTAGTAAAAGAAAGAATTGAATATGAAAGAATAACTACTGAATGCAGTTAGTATGATGGTGACAAATGCAGAAGAGGTTGTTCAACTAATGAGTGCCCATTTTGCTAAAAGCTATTAACCTGGTATATACAAAAGTGAGCTCACTGCTACCTCTTCATTGGATGAAGAAAATTTTATTAAATATGGATGTGTTAAACTTCTTAAAATATGAGAAGCATTAATTCTGGGGATCCCGTGTTACAGCCTAAGCTTGTAACTGCCACTCATAGAGAGTGCACTATCTCGTTTGGACTCTAGACTTGTGTCCTGTCCTGAGTTTCACTTTGTTTTGTTGTGTGTGTGTTGCAATTTTATATTCTACACCATATGGCTCTATGACTAAGGTGAAATACTGGAAGCATTAAGCATTGATTTTAATCTATTATCTTTGTTGCTTTCTCCAAATTTTCTCAAAACATTTTCAAATATCTGGTATTCATTTCCTACTCTGCTGTTTAGATCTGCAAACAGCAGAGTAGGAAATGAATACCAGATTTTTCTTTGTCAGCTCTCTTCTCAGATGACTCATAAAATTCCTTCACCTCTTCCTTAGTAGAACCTTCTGTTGAATCATAGGTGCAAATTAGTCTGTTTCCCCATTTGGAAATTTGCTTACATTACTCTACCTGCCTCATTACTTAAATTGCCTGCTGTTCAAGAAGTTTTAGTATTGATGATGATTATATCAACATGGTACTTCTCTAATTCTTTTGCCAGTTCTACTTCTTTTATTTTGATAATTCTGATGTTCACTATGCCTATCTTCATTTCTGCTGATGAGTTGGAGTTTTTGCCAGTAGCTTATTTTTCACTGTTTGTTTTGGTTCCCTGGCAAAAACAGTGGCACCTTTTGTTTAATTGGACAACAACACCTAGCTGACATGACATATCATAAAGTTGCATCATCATTTGTTTTTTGATTTAAGCCAATACAGAATGTAGTTTGGCTATATAAGTCTCAAATTGCCAGCCAATCCTGGCCATTAATATCAGAAGTCCAGATTTCTTCAAGTTATCTAGCTTTGAACCTAAATCAGATTAGGTTCAATTAAGCAGTAGATACTGCTACAGCATTATTATATAGTGATCACAGTCACTGTCATTTAGCAGTTCAATACAGAGCCAGTTTTGATATATACCATTTTAACATATTATTTAGTCTAATTTAAAAAAAATAGTAATGGTTTGGTATAAAATAAAATAGAAATGAGCCAACAAATTTCTTTAAAATATATTCAGCTAGAATGGAATTATTGAAACTAACAGATATACTGAAACTAACAGATATACTTTTATATGCATTTTGCATTGCAAAATGCATATAAAAGAAAGGAAAAAATCTTCATTATTCTTATGCTACTGCTGTTTTTCAAGTATTATATATTAGACATTTTTCTAACTCTGATATTTTATTTTACTTTTCAGTGTGTGTCATGTTGTACCAGGCCTTAGCACTATTCTTTTACCAAGGGTGAATCCTTTGGTTCTTCTTGGATGGACAGCTGGTATAATTCTAGTAACTACCATGCTGTTGATTGAGATGTAGTAAGTATGGTCTCTCTCTCACTCTCTCACACACACACACATTGATCTATATTAATACATAGGACTGATTCCATTTTATCGAAAGCTGGTTATGTTCTTAAGTATGTGTAGTGTATAGTCTGTTTATAGTGTAGAACGAATGTTTTTGTCTTTTTGCTTGCACCAAATAAATTCACAGCTGTCCAATTCATTCTTTAAGTTTCAGTGTAATATTTTGAACTGAAAGAGTTACAACAGGTAATTTAGTTGTCTTAAGTATGCTCCAACATTTAGAGAAGCCTAGGTATTGGCAAGTATTCATATTAATTATTTAATGGCATTAATCACATACCTAAAAAACAATAATATGATAATTTATGAAGCAGCTGATGTTTCACTAATTTCAAACCAGCATCTCAAATATAATCAAAATGGAAAGTACTAACAATCAGGTAACTGGTGAAATAGTGGAAAATTGTAACAGATAAAAGAACTAATATCCCATTATGGCACCCTCTAGACATGGTTTAAAAATGGCCATCTCCAAAATGTGTAGTAAATTAATGCAGCCATACATATTGAGATGTGGGGAATGCTTCTTTGCTGATGCCAACACCAAAAGTAATGTCTCAGAGACTTGTTATTAATAGCTTCCATACACTGAACCATCTGACATTGAAAGAGCCAAATGCAGAAAATTAGTCTTTTGCTGAAATGGCACTCAATCCTCCTCACCAAGGATATCAGAGAAATCTTTGCGCTTTCATGCTTCTACTTTTATATCTCTCATTCTGCTAATAACATCACCTAAAAGTCAAACTGATTCCCAACATTACATTTTAGACCAAAAATAATATTTAATCAGCCAAGGAAAATGGGGTGCTTAAAGGTCAAAGCTGTATAACTGAGAGACCTAAACATAGCCTTTAAAGGAATGTGGAGAACCAACCAGGGCTTCTGACCTAATGTCCAATCCTCACCTTCTCGTGGTCCACCCTGTTAGGTATCTACCTGGATACTGAACAAACGAGGATGGGCTGGCAATTTGTGACTTAGTCGACCAAATTGTATTCTTATTGGCTTAAACCACAATATTAAATGATGGTACAACATGACAGAATTTCATGCCGGCTGGAGCATTGCCTGATTAAATAAGGCCCCTGTTGTTTTTGCCAGGGAACCAGGGCGAACAGCGAAAAATCAGCTACTGAAATAAATCCTAAAACACACCCTGACTCAATATCACCAGAGTAAGATCGGTGCTATCAACATAAGAAGCCTGAATGGCAAAGAAATGGAGCTAGCTGAGGATAAGTATCAGATCGACATAATAGGAGTGCCTGACACAAAAAAAGACCAAAACTGGTGAGATCTTTCTGAGCAATAAATACAAAATGTTATATTCAGGCAATGACAATCAAGGAAAAGAAGGAGTAGCCATAGTATTCAACACAAAATACGAGGTCTAATTTTCTTGAATGGCAGGCAATTTCAAGTAGTTGTGGGCAAATATCAGAATGGGAAACTGGACGATGGGACTTATTTGTGCCTGTGGTTAACAGAAGGCTCGGCTAAGGTAGAAGTGGAGGAATTTTTTAAGGCTTTAGAGAAAGCAACTGACACAATGAAACATAAAGTAGGTCCTTGTTGGGGATCCAAATAGTAGAGTAGGAAATGATTGTCAGATATACAACAATATTTTGGGAAAATTTGGAGAAAAGAGCGAAGCTAATAATAATGGAAATACTTGTTGGATTTCTGCTCATGACATAGACTGTTATTACTAACACTATGTTCCAACATAAAAATGTGCACAAATTCACGTGGAGAGAAGACGCAAGGAATAAGAAAAGTCTCAGCAGGAGTAGATGATATTCGACCATAAATGCTCAAGTATGGAGGTATAAAATTTTTACAGCAGCTGCACAGCATAGTTCAGAGGGCCTGGACAGAAGAACGATTTCCATGTGATTGGAGTATAGCACCTCTGTGCTGCTTATGATAAGAAGCACAGGGGTGCTTCTTATTTTGCCCTTCCTATACTGGCAAAATATGCTATACCTTCCTACTTCTATAACTGTCAGGACATTATCTGCTATCAACCACGTTTCATTGATTCCTTTCTTTTAGTGTTACACAGTGAACAACATTCATTTTAGAAATTATGGACTTTACAACCATGTTATAAATAACTTTTAATATCCCAACGTTTCGATCTTCATATTAAGATCATTATCTGGAGCAGATGATGATCTTAATAAAAAAGAGTTGTTTATAATACAGTTGTAAAGTCCATAATTTCTAAAATGAATTCATTGATTCAATAAACTATTATTATTATTCACTCTAGACTCCATTTTGCTCTGCAATATACAATACATTCTACTGTCGTGACGTTCTATTTTCATGTTATGTTCTAAATCCGCCATCTTGGTTTAAATCACTCTTATCAATATAACAACTAATTGCAAATTGATCACCGATCCAAAAGTAGGGAAATTTATAATTATACTGCGCCACCCTATTTTTAGATCAGTCTATATAAAATAGTAGGATCAATTTTTTTATTAAGTTAGCAGTCTCCTCATTTATTTAGGCTGAATTATTTACTATTCCACTTGGGGTTCCTGCAAGATTCGAATATTTATGAACGGTGCAATAAAAAGGAATTCAGGCAAACACAATATTTAGATTAACAAAATAAAACATTTAATATATGATATATATAACAGGTTGGCAGGAAAACGACCCAGAGGAAGACCAAGATATAGGTGGATTGATACGGTACAAAGTGCGTTAGACGATAGAAATATAAGATCTAATAATGTTGGAGTCTTGACAAGTAACAGACTGATTTGGAGGAAAATTGTAGATAGGAAGTTAGTAATGATGTAAATTTTTCATGTAGTACTGTCATATCCTGTACACCCCTTGAGGTACATGGCAGGAATTTGATGATGATGATATATAACAAATACAAGAATTCTGCTTTAAAATGAAATAATACAATCAACTTAATACATCTTGCTAAGTCACTCATGCCAATTCAATGTTCTAAACTTTCACATACAATTCACAGTTTCAAAATCACAAGCTTTCTTAACTCAAGTTAATAAAACGAAACTTCTTATTTAATCAGTCTCCACATATCTATCGCTGTACTTAATGTTTAAATTCACAGGAAGCACTAATCAAGGTAGACAATATTCCAAGCAATCTTATTTCGGACTTTGAACTTCGAAGATATGTTAATGTTAGAATAAACAAACAAGTATGACTACTCTTACCAGATACAATCTTCAATACATCAATTAATTGTGAGCACATTTATGAATTAACTTATTTACGTTAGCGGAACACATTAATAAAAATTCTCCAACGATTTAACTGAACTTCTGTTAATCGCGCTTCACTACTCTAAAAAAAACACATCAATAAGGCACTGATATCTTTCCTTGTTTACTTTTCTCAAACTAGTTAATCTCAATATAATTCTTCTCAGGGCAACATTAATTAAGACGTAATCCTAGACTAACTGGAACTAATCAGAATTTTGCATTGAATGTCCAGTTCTTTATTTTATCTGGTTACGGCACTAATCTTCCTTTACAACACAGCTGACTTCACTTGCAGCTAAGTATATGATTCACTATGTTTTGGCTCACTTTTAAACACTATTCTCATGAATTTCTGCCCTAGAGAACTTATAATTTTCTTCCACTTCCTTTGCTTGTATCCTACCCTCCTTCCTGCTCCGCAAAAACTTCCTCTCCTCTCTCTCTAATTAAAAATCTTATATATATTTTCCTCTCCTTTCAGTCCGAAGGTCACGCTCTATTCGACTCGTGCTTGTTTATTTCATGCGTCTCCATGACAACAAATAAACACAAACATTTCGCTAATGTAATACAATGCTCTACTACTACATGAGTGATTACATAATGTTAAATTTTCACAAATAAGAATAAACAGAATATTTGAGCTACTTAATCAGCTTTTTCATTACGTATAGAATTATTATAATAATACTTTTCGTTACATTATATATATATTTTAGTTATTATAAATTCTGCACATATTATTGCTTAACAAATTAATAGTAGGTTAAGTTTAGAATAAATATTTAAATAGTAATCCTAAATTAAGGAATAATAAATAATTTTTATACAAATCATGATTAATACATAATAAGCAATGTTAAATGTGAATGAAAAAAAAATAAATTACACAACATAGTTTCATTCACAATTTAACACTACCATCTCTCAACATAGTACCCATATATAAAAAGGGAAATAAAACTGATTGTGAGAATTACAGAGGTATTTCTCTACTGAGTGTTCCTGGTAAGACTTATACCAGTATACTTGAGAAACAGTTGACAAGGATTGTGGAAAAGAAGCTTGGTGAAGAACAAGCTATATTCAGGCCAAATAGAGGATGTCAGGATCAGATTTTCACGTTACGACACATAGTTGAGAAGTCATGGGAATATAACAAAGATCTGGATTTAAGTTTTGTAGATCTGGAAAAGGCATATGACAAGGTGCCAAGAGAGAAGCTATTCAAAACGGTACCATTATATGGTGTTAATGGGGCATTATATCAAGCAATACATAGTCTTAATTTGAGTTGTAAGTCAGCAATTAGAATTGAAGGAAGTGCAGGAAGATGGTTTAATGTTAAATATGGTGTGAGACAAGGATGTACATTATCCCCTCTGTTATTCATTATCTATATGGATCACATTATGAAGGAAAGTGGTATTAAACAGGATATCAAAATTGGAGATGTTAATGTCAACTCCTTGCATTATGCAGATGATGTTATACTTCTAAATAAATCTGCTACAAGTCTGCAAGATTCCTGACTAAATTGAATTAATGTTGTAATAGATATGGTATGAAAGTCAGCAATAACAAGACAAAGACAATGAAAATAGGCAGAATCATTGAAAATATCAACTGCATTGTGAATGGAGAACCTACAAAACAAATAAAATGTTTCAGCTACTTAGGCATGATTTTTATTGAAGATGGTAAATTAAATATGGAAATAGCCAACAGAATCAAAGCTGGTATGGTAGGAAGTCAACTGAATAAATGTATATGTAATACGAGGGAAATTAGCTGTATGCAAAACAGTATTCAAGCCATTTTTAACTTATTGATCTGAGAGGTGGGCCAGAAATACTTGACCAAAGACTAGAGACTGCAGAAATGAGAGTCTTCAGAAAGATTAGGGGCATGAACAGATGGTAACAGTGGTAATATCTTATTAAAAACAAGGATATTAGGAAAGAACTTGACATTGTTAGCATCCAGGAATGTGTTAGCAGAGATAATCTCAGGTGGTATGGTCACTTAAACAGAATGGGAGAGGAAAGATTAGCAAAACAAGTCTTCTCTGCCAGGCTGGCAGGAAATAGACCTACTAGAGGAAGACCAAGATATAGGTGGATTGATATGGTAAAAAGTGCCTTAGTAGATAGAAATATAAGATCTGACAATATTGGATCCTTGACAGGTAACAGATTGATTTGGCAGAAAATTGTAGATAGGAAGTTAGTAATGATGTAAATTTTTCATGTAGTACTATTATCTTGTACACCCCTTGAGGGTAAATGTCAGGAATTTGATGATGAACAAAGGAAAATCATTTTTCACTGTATTAACCCCTTAACATACCAATTAAAAATCAGAAAGCGGTTGTTTTTCTGCCAATTTTTTGGGCGAGGGTGATTTGCTGGATCAAATTCGTCATTATTTGAAAAATAATGATGAATTTGTGCAAACTCAAACGAAATAGCCGATACATGCCATTGGCAACTTTTCTCGCTGAAAGGAAATAGGCACAAGATTGGCTAGCGTCTATATTCAGTTGTATTTATATGTGAAACCAAAATTCAAAATCAATTTTGGTGCAATAAACAAAAGACGTGTCACAGATGTCTTTGTATGTTAAGGAGTTAACAACAGCTTACCACATCAGAAGGCTTAATGATATGGATATCAAAAGTCTTCTGATTTAAACACTCATTCCATATTATTCTCTCATATATATATATTCCAAATTATTCTTTATATATATATATATATAAAATTATTATTAAGAGAGATCTCCAGGGAGTCACAGAGTCATCAAGGGAGGTCACATACTACACTCACCAGCTATCATACTCGTTCTTAAATTCATTCGCTTGCACACACAACATCCAGTGGCAATCCATTACAATCACACATCACTATATAAGAGGAAAATCTGGATCTTGCCCTCTTCTTAGTGCATTCATTTATTCTCAGCTTCCAAGGATGCCCTCTCATTCTTTCCCCACAATCCATAAAATAAAAAATTCCATCAAACGAAATCCTTTATGACACCCGTCCAGAAGTTTGTAAGTCTCAGTCATATCATCTCTCTTTTTCCTGGTGTCTGCAGTCTACAAATTCTCAATATGTCTTCATAATCAGTATTCCATGATCCTGATATCATTTTTAACACTCTCCTTTGCACTCTCTCCACTGTATCAGAATCGCAACAAAAACCGAGACCAGACCTGTGCACAGTAGTCCAAGTGAGGTCTTATCAATGCCTTATAAAGAGGCAAAATAACATCCTTATCTTTATATGTCAAAGTTCGTTTCAGCATTACAATTATCTTTTGAGTTGTATTTGCAACCTTTGCTACAATGGCCCCTGAACTTCAATTTCCCATCTACTAACACTCCAAGATCCCTAACCTGAGCAGTTTCTTCTAGCATAATCCCACCAATATAATACGACATTGGATATCTAATCATGGCAAAGTGCATGAATTTACATTTACTGGCATTGAAACTGACATCCATTTCCCCATGCCCACAGTTCCAGCCTATTCAAATCAGGAATGCATATCAGCTGCATTCCTGATTACCATACCTATCTTTGCACCATCAGCAAATAGTTGTATGTGAAATCCTTCCCAATGTCTTTAATGTACAGATTAAATATTAGAGAACAGTGTTTACTAATATATTATTACTAATACTGTAGTAAACAATGGACCAAGGACTGGTTCTTATGGTACACCACCGGTTACCTTAAATCTTGCAGATTCACATCCCCCATATACCACTTTTTAATATCTCTCAGTCAGCTACCTCTTATCCACAGTAATATTTTATAATCTAAATTCTCCAATTTATGCAACAGTCTTCCATGCTGTCAAAAGCATTAACAGAATCCAAAAGTATCATGGTATATCCATTCTCCTTGTATAGTTCAATGGTAACATTATTATAGAATGTAAGCAAGTTGCTAAAACATGACCTTCCCTTAATAAATAGTTGCTGAATTAGTAAATAGTTGCCTTACTGAAGAGTTGCTGAATGCGAGCTCTAACCAACTTTTCTAAATTCTTCATCACCACTCCTGAGACTGATTGGTCAATAGTTGGATACCTCGGTCATTAAATCAGTAATAATTAAAGTCCCCCATTCTGATTACTCTTTTCGTGCCTGTTTTTATTTGATGATGCACTTCATCACTAGAAACCAATCCATGAAGTGTGTGACAACACCTCACTCTGTATTTGATCATGTTAGATTCCACCTCACACCAGATGGCTTCTAACTTACTGCCAGATGAAAAACTGTTACTAGTATTACAATCATAGGTCTCAGCGCTAACTGGATTCAAGTAATCTGATATCATCAACAGCACACTCCTCTCCTATCCTGTCTATCCTTCCTAAAAATACTGTACCTTTTAGACTTGATACTAGATAGTATGTTAGATTCTGATATACATGTCTCACTAATGGCCACAATCTGAGGTCTTAGCATTTTGACGAAGGCACAAACTCTATCCCTTTGTTTCTGATACTGCTAGTATTCATATATAGCCATAATAAGCTACCTGCATGTTCTTTGTGTACTCTTGTCTTTAGTCTGCTTGACACAGTTTGACAACTTAAAGATCTCTGGTCTTCTCTAGTGCCTTATATGTGCAGACATCTTTGCACACATTTAATGGATCCAAATCTAATGAACACAACACAAAGTTGTGTTCATCGTTCTCTCCTCAATCGTTTCCATGATAATGTCCATTCCTGTCATTAACACTGTTACATAACATTGTTGCTCTTATGCACATATTCTCAGCATTCATTTGGTAGTTCCAAAATTCCCCACCAGGGGCATTGTAAATACCAAATGTATGGAATTTGCATATCACACAACTCACCAGGAGGGTTTAAAAAGATGGACACAGCATTTCCCTTCATTCTGGTTGTTAATACTGCCCACATTGATGGCACTAATTTTCCCCAATGTGCTTTGCTTGGGTAGTGTTGCCGAGAGGTATCTTGATATGATAAACAATTTTGTTGTGCCAGAACTACAGCAGTGCTTATGCGTGGATTCAGTCATTTTCATGCAGGATGGAGACCCTCCACACATCGGTCGATCCATACTGGAAGTTCTTTGAGAACATTTCATGGAAGCCAGAGTGATCAACTGTGCGTTTCCCACTGCATGGCCACCTCGTTAACTGATCTGACCCCCGGTGACTTTTGGCGCTGAGGATTTCTTAAAGACAGGGTTTATCAAGATCATCCTGATGACTTGTAGTACTGCATAACGCAGCATGTTTCATTTGCCAAACTAGAAAAACTATCTCCAGAAAATATGTGCAGTAAATAGACATAATATAATGGATTGATGGTCTTAGCTGTCTTAGTCGTAATTTCAAATATGTCGATGAGATCCACTATTTCCATGTGCTCTGCAGTGAATGATTAGTTGTTTTGAAGAAACGGGATTGCTGGGAGTTAGACCTGGCAATGATGGCAAACCAATAAATTCACAATAAGTGAATGAAGTTGCTACTGCTGTTGTGGAGCAAGCCATAAATAAAAGCATTGGTTCCTGCAGTGCATGTGCTGTATCAAGACACATGTGCATGTATCTTGATACAGCACATACACTGCAGGAACTTGATAATAAATTATCTTCGTTATCAGTTTCCTGATGGGGGACAAATGGGGCACTTGTCCTCCCAGATCTACTTGTGAAAAAAAAATTAAATAATTAAAAAAATCTATTGATGCGATTATTTGTCTCCAAGCTTTGCCCCCCCCCCCTCCTGAAAAGTCAGCTACTGGAACAAATCTGAAAAACACACCCCAACTCAACATCACCAGAGTTAAAGATCAGTACTATCAACATAAGAAGCCTGAATGGCAAAGAAATGGAGCTAGCTGAGTAATTAGATAAGTACCAGATCGACATAATAGGGGTGACGGAAACAAAAAAGACAAAAACTGGTGAGATCTTTCTGAGCAATAAATACAAAATGTTATATTCAGGAAATGACAATCAAGGAAAAGAAGGAGTAGCCATAGTATTCAACACAAAATACGAGGCTAATCTTCTTGAATGGCAGTCAGTCTCAAGTAGAGTAATGTGGGCAAATATGAGAATGGGGAACTGGACAATGAGACTTATTTGTGCCTATGGTTCCCACAGAGGGTTCTACTAAGGTAGAAGTGGGGGAATATTTTGAGGTGTTAGAAAAAGCAACTGACACGATGAAAAAGGAAAAGTTGGTTGTTGTTGGGGATCTAAATAGCAGAGTAGGAAATGATTGTGAGACATACAAAAATATTTTGGGAAAATTTAGAGAAAAGAGCAAAGCAAATAATAATGGCAAATATTTGTTGGATTTCTTCTCAGGACATGGATGGTTATTACTAACTCCATGTTCCAACATAAAAATGTGCACAAATTCACATGGAGAGAAGAGGCAAGGAATAAGAAAAGTCTTATTGACTATGTTATTATTGATAGTGATGTTGTCTCCCTGCTGCAGGACACCAGAGTGTACAGAGGATTTAAAATTGGAAGTGATCACTATTTAGTCTTGAGCAGGATAAAATTGAATTTCATATTGAAAAGAATAACATGTAAGAAAGTTTTAAAGCGAATAAAAGTTGAGCAGTTCTCAGATGTGAACTGTAGACTAAAATATACAAAGATTGTTGAAGAAAAAATGAAAGAGTTTGAGAACAGGAATCAAATCATGGAGATTCAGTGGCAAACCTTGAAGAAAGCCCTGATTGATTCAGTTAGAGAGGCATGTGGTGAAGTTGTCTGCAAGTTTAGAAAAATTAGAACCCCATGGTAGACACAGGAAGTTAAAGAGGCAGTGAAGGAAAAGAATAAAGCCTATCAAAAATTCCTGGCAAATAAGTGAGCTTGTGCTCTTATAGAATACAGAGACAAATGCAAGAATGTTAAACACTGTGTAAAACTAGTTAAACAAAAGTCATGGGAGGATTTTGGCAAGAATATAGAAAATAAATATCAAGACAGTGGCAAAATATTCTGGAGGTTGTTGAAGAAGCTTAGAAATGGAGGAAGGAGTGCTGTAAAAGAAGTTAGAGATGATAAAGGTGACATGAAAACGGGAGAAAAAGATATCCTCGAAGTATGGAATACTTACTTTGAAAAACTGCTAAATGAAACAAGCAGTGATGACAGCACAGTGGTAAAAAACACTGACTAGGCATGCAGTCAGGAATGCATATCCATACGTGAAGTAGAAAAAACCCATCAGAGGCTTGAAATGTGGAAAGGCAGCAGGAGTAGATGATATTCGACCAGAAATGCTGGTCGAATATCATCTACTCCTGCTTAGTCTTACAGTGGCTGCACTGCATAGTTCAGAAAGCCTGGACAGAGCGACGAATTCCCGATGATTGGAGTAGAGCTCTCATAGTACCCATATATAAAAAGTAAAATAAAACTGAATGTGAGAATTACAGAGGTATTTCCCTACTGAGTGTTCATGGCAAGATCTATGCAAATATACTTGAGAAACGGTTGAAAAGAATTGTGGAAGAAAAGCTGGATTCAGGCCAAATAGAGGCTGTCGGGATCAGATCTTCACTTTACGACAAATAGTCGAGATAGCATGCAAATATAATAAAGATCTGTATTTAAGTATTCAAGCAATACTTAGTCTTTATTTGAGTTGTAAGTCAGCAATTAGAATTGAAGGAAGTACAGGAAGATTGTTTATTGTTAAATCTGGTGTGAGACAAGGATGTACATTATCCCCTCTGTTATTCATTATCTATATGGATCACATTATGAAGGAAAGTGGTATTAAACATGATATCAAAATTGGAGATGTTAATGTCAGCTCTTTGCTTTATGTGGATGATGTTATACTTCTAAATAAATCCGCTACAAGTCGGCAAGATTCTCTGACTAAATTGAATAGCTATTGTAATAGATATGGTATGAAGGTCAGCAATAAAAAGACAAAGACAATGAAAATAGGCAGAATCATTGAAAATGTCAACTGTGTTGTGAATGGAGAACCTGTGGAACAAGTAAAACATTTCAGTTACTTAGGCACGATTTTTACTGAAGATGGTAAATTAAATATAGAAATAGACAACAGAATCAGCAAAGCTGGTATAGTGGGAAGTTAATTGAATAAATTGATATGGAATAAGAGAGAAATTAGTCGGAACACTAAATTAGCTATACAAGACAGTGTTCAAACCAGTTTTAACTTATGGATCTGAGAGCTGGGTCAGAAGTAAAACACTTGACCAAAGACTAGAGACCGCAGATATGAGAGTCCTGAGAAAGATTATAGGAGTGAACTGATGGCATCAATGACAATATCATATTAAAAGTGAGGATATTAGGAAAGAACCTGACATTGTCAGCATCAAGGAATGCGTTAGCAGAGCTAATCTCAGGTGGTATGGTCACTTAAACAGAATGGGCAGAAAGATTAGCAAAACAAGTGTTCTCTGCCAGGTTTGGCCGCAAAATGACCCAGAGGAAGACCAAGATATAGATGGATTGATATGGTACAGAGTGCCTTAGGCGATAGAAATATAAGATCTGATAATGTTGGAGTCTTGACAAGTAACAGACTGATTTGGAGGAAAATTGTAGATAGGAAGTTAGTAATGATGTAATTTTTTTTCATGTAGTACTATCATATCCTGTACACCCCTTGAGGGTACATGGCAGGAATTTGATGATGATGATGATATGTACCCTCAAGGGGTGTTTAGGATACTGTGTGCGTGGGTATCCACAGAGGGTGGGAGGGAAATGGGGCACTTGTCCCCCCCAGATCTACTTGTGAAAAAAAAAAAAAAAAAAATTAAATAATTAAAAAATAAAAATCTATTGATGTGATTATTTGTCTCCAAGCTTTGCCACCCCTCCCTGAAAAATTTTCTGTGGATGCCCATGGACAGTACTACATGATATGGCATCTTACATTATTACTCATCTCCTGGCAGTTATCCTCCAGTATTGTTATATCTTATTATTAAAGAAAGAGCCAAAAGGCTTCATTTTGGCAATGTAAAATTACTTAATCAAAGGGGATATTAAATCCAACGTTATTTCAAAGTCAAATGTTTGTAGAAACTTTCATTGTTTCTACGCCGTGTTTGCCGTACGGTGCAACCTGTGGACATCCAGAAAGGGGGATCCTGGTAGCCTTGCACTACTTTGACCCCTGCTTCGGCAACATGGGTGGTCCTGGATGGCCAAACAGGATCAATCGGCTAGTGGGCTTGCTTGCAAGGGTCAACGGTGTTGCAGTAAGTCTCTGACCCCATGGTCCGGGGTCGGGATCCTAGATCTGCTGCAGTACTGGTATGGTGTCTAGGGTAATCCTGCCATTCCACTCCTGAGTGCAGTCTTTGCTTGCCTGATAGTGGGCGTCCATGGTAGATGGGGAGCTCTGGCGCCGAATTAAAAATTCCTTAAATATGAATTCTTCATCCTCAGATGTTTCAGAGACCCTAAGAAAGTCCCAACCAAGTACTGATAATATAGACACAGCATATGTAAACAGAAGTAAGAAACAAAAGATATCGGATACTAACATAAATGTACCAACCTTTTTAATCATTCATGCAACAGGTGAAAAACCAATTGGGAAAATGTCACCCTTTATCCAAAAAGGTTTAGAAGGACTGGCAGGACCTCCCAAAACTGTCACGAAATTGCGTTCTGGTGATGTCCTCGTGGAAACAATGTGCAAACAACATTCCAAGAAACTACTGAGAGCAACGACAATGGGTGGAATACAAATTGCAGTAACACCTCACAGAACACTCAATTCCAGTAGAGGAGTGATATCAGAATGGGATCTCCTTCAGGTTCCTGATGAGGAGATATGTTCAGAGCTTAAAGATCAAGGAGTGATGGGTGTGAGGCGCATCCTGATACGCAGGGATGGTCGTCTGGTCTCAACCAAGAACATCATTCTTACTTTTGATACACCTAGGCCTCCGACATCTGTAAAAGCAGGGTATCTCAGCTGTCCTGTTAGAATGTACATCCCTAACCCACTGAGATACTTTAAATGTCAAAAATATGGACATGCCCAAACTGCCTTTTGTGGTTCTACTACCTGTGCCCGATGTGGTAGTAAAGAACATGAAAATAAATCTTGCTGTGAAAAAAAAAGCTAAATGTGTCAACTGTCAGGGAGATCATACAGCATACTCCAGTGCATGTCAGAAATGGAAAGATGAAAAAGAGATGCAAAAAATTAAAACAGAACAAAACGTAACATATCAGGATGCAAAAAGAAAGCAAGCCACAATTACACCTGTTCTACAATCCTCTTATGCTGAAAAAGTAACAACTCAAAAAGTGCCAACAGCAACTCAAACATGTATGTCTATTCCACCATTTGATAATTTCACCATATCTGAACTTTACGATCGCAAGTGCTTTCTCTGTTGAGCACATTAATCACAAGACCTATGGCCTTACTCCAGAGACAACTTCAAAAATGGTCTCATTCAATGAAAACTCATCTGTCAAAAAAATTATGGTGGAGACTTCACTCAAAGATAACCACCAGGCACTCGCACAGAAAAAATGGATACCTCGATACCCACTGAAAGCAAACTAAGCATACCAACTGACCCTAACACGTTTGATGTTTTGAACACTCTACCAGAGGAAGAGATGGACACTGGCCATCCATACTTCCCTAAAACAGTGGATAAATATAAATCTGACAAAGGTAAGCCCTCAACTTCTCAAAAACCACCAGACAAGTCAATAAAATCAAAACCATAGGAAAATGTTTACAATGGAACTGTCGTGGGATCCGCTAGAATGTTGACAATATCGAGATGTTGTTGCAGAAACATAAACCTTTCTGTTTCTGTCTACAGGAAACTTACTTAAGACCCAATGAGGACCGTACCTTTAAGAATTTCATTGTCGTACGTAAGGATAGAACTGGAGATGGTCCTGCCCATGGAGGAGTAGTTATCCTAGTGGGCAGTCATACTCTTTTCCATCAGGTCCAACTTAATACTTCTCTGGAAGCGGTAGCAATTTGCTTCTCTGTGGGATTCTTTATTACAGTATGTTCAATTTATTTACCACCAAATGCTGAGTTAAATGAAATTGATCTTGATAACCTTATCTCGCAACTGCCTGAACCCATACTTTTGTTGGATGACTTTAACGGTCACAATACTCTATGGGGTAGTGCCAACACTAATAGATGAGGTCGAATCATTGAAAAAATTCTTGATGATAATAACCTTTTCCTTCTAAATAATAAACACAATACTTTCTTCCATATGCTGACCTGCTCATATTCTGCAATTGATCTTACAATCTGTTCCCCTTCCATTCTTCCACTGCTCATGTGGGATATTGAAGAGAACATATATGGAAGTGATCACTTTCCTGTTCTTTGTACAATGTCTTCAAAGGAACCACATTCAACCACACGGATACCTATATAGAAAATGGACCAGGCTGACTGAAACACTTTCTCTCATCTTGCAAAATTTAATGCTGATGCCATCAGTCAAACACCTGTCAATGAAGCTGTAAAATATATAACAGAATATATTGTCCAGGCAGCAACAACCTCCATCCCAAAAACATCATCCATCATCTCGATTTCCAGTCTATCCAAAGCCTTGGTGGAATCCAGAATGTCAGGCAGCCAAAAAAGATCAACACAGAGCATGGAGCATATTTCGTAGATACCCCACCACATCAAATTTAATAATTTTCAAGCGTGCTCGAGCCAAAGCACATTTTGTAAGACGTCAGAGTCAAAAACAATCGTGGATCCAATTTACTACATCAATTAATCAAATGATCAGTCCAAAAATTGTATGGGATAAAATCCAGAAAATGAAAGGCAGATATAGTACATGTTGTTTGTCCACCTTAGACTATAATGGAAGTGTTCTTGCTGATCCCAAAGCTATTGCAGATACTTTGGGAGAAACGTTTGCTAAAATCTCAGCAACAGCTTCATATGCTCTGGAATTTTTAATACTGAAAGAGCAGCAAGAGAAACAAAGGCTTAATTTTTCTACCAACATTCTTCAGCCATTTGTCAAGGAGGAACTAAAAAGAGCTCTCCTACAATCTCACCCTAGTGCAGTAGGACCTGATTACATCCATTATGAAATGATAAAACATCTACCATCATCTTCTATGGATCTTCTTTTCTTATTATACAAGAAGTATAAGAAGTTTCCAAATTCTTGGCATAAGTCAATTGTCATTGCTATCCCAAGAAAAATCCAACACAAGCAAATAATTATCGACCCATTGCTCTGACCAGCTGTCTTTGTAAGATACTAGAGAAAATGGTTAATGCCAGACTTCTCTGGTATTTAGAATGCAACAGTCTTCTTTCCAATACACAATGTAGTTTCCGTAGACATCGATCAACTTTAGATCATTTAGTTCGGTTAGAAACTTGTATAAGAGATGCATTTCTGAAGTGAGAACATCTTGTCTCGGTTTTTTTTTTTTACATGGAAAAAGCTTATGACACAACCTGGAGATATGGCATATTAAAAGACCTCTATAACCTAGGTCTCAAAGGACACCTCCCTATATTTATTAAAAACTTTCTGTCCGGGCGAACTTTCCAAGTCAGAGTGGGAAGTATGCTATCTCGACCATATCTTCAAGAACAAGGTGTTCCCCCCCCCCCCAAGGCTCTGTCTTAAGTGTAACCCTTTTTGCTATTAAAATCAACTCAATCATTTAACAGCTTCCTCCCACTGTAGACAATACTCTACATGTTGATGACTTCACAATATGCTGTCACTCACGTAACATGAGGGTAATTGAAAGACAACTTTAGCAAGCAATTGATCATATCTCTCTGTGGGCTCTTAATAATGGGTTTAGGTTTTCAATAGGAAAAAAGTGTCTGTGTACACTTCTGTTGAAAACGCACTCATCACCCAGATCCTGAACTAAGAATGGGACCTACTGTTATTCCAGTAACTACAGAAACCAAGTTCCTGGGACTCATTTTTGACAGAAAACTCACATTTCTAGCACACATTCATCAACTAAGAGAAAAGTGCAAAAGAACTTTGAACCTCCTTCGCACTCTATCCTCTACTGGGTGGGGTGCTGATCGAACTTCATTGCTCCATCTTTATCGTGCACTTATACATTCAAAGCTGGATTATGGGTCCCAAGTCTATGGTTCGGCAAGAGAGAAAGTAGCCTACAATAGTTGGATTCCATCCATCATCAGGGTATACGGATAGCTACTGGTGCCTTTCACACCTCACCCACTCCAAGTCTCTATGTAGAAACAAATGAACCGGCTCTATCATTTCAACGGAAACAGTTGTCTCTTAATTACGCCCTAAAAATAAAATCTCTCCCAGATCACCCTACATTGAATAGTATCTTCTCTCTGCATTGGGAAGCTCAATATCACACACATCAAACTGCTATACATCCTTTTGGTATGCATATTAAAGAAACTGTGCAAGCTGTTAGTATAAATGTTGACAACATTAGCTAGACTAAACATAACAGCATTCCTCCATGGCAGGTTTGCACACCATCCTGCAACCTCTCACTTTGTCAGCTACAGAAATCTTATACCCCATCATCCATTTACCTGCAATTGTTTAATGCACACAGAGCAGCACACGCTGATTTCTTACCCATCTATACTGAGTTCAAGAACTAACACCTCTGTTGGCTGTGCTGCTGTGTTTCCTGACATTATCTCAAATCAGATCCCACCAGACTGCAGTAATTATACAGCAGAGTTACATGCCATTCAGCTTGCACTTGTGCATATAAAAGAAAACTGCTACCAAAAGTGTATAATTTATACAGACTCACTGAGCTCTTTACAGACTATCTCCTCTCCTATGTATAATCCTCATCCAGTACTTTATGAAGTGCTACACCTGCTTCACAAAATGAAAATCCTTAATTTCGATGCTCAGTTCTGCTAGATTCCCAGCCACATCGGAATCAAAGGAAATGAAGTTGCTAAATCAGCCCATACCTTCTCCGCATACTATTTGATAGTTCCATATACAGACTACAGACAAATTATAAGATCAAAGCTAATTGCTCAGTGGGAGTTAACGTAGCAAGAAACATCAACAAATAAATTATATAACATTAAACCTGAAATTAAACACTGGCATTCTAGTCAACGTACAAAGAGAAGGGAGGAGGTTGTCCTTGCTAGGCTCTGCGTAGGTCACAGTCACCTTACACATTCTCATTTACTGAGAACTGATGACCCTCCCATATGTGAAAAATGCAACACACATCTCACTATTCATCATATTCTGGTAGATTGTCAAAAATTTGCATGAGAGAGGAATGAAATTTTTACCTATCTAACCAAGCTATATACACTCAGAGAAGTGCTAGCAGACTCACGCAAATTGCATGATGTTTTTAATTTTTTAGAAAAAATTAATTTGTACAAACACATTTGACCATAAATTTGTTTATATGTAAATACTTTTTTTTTGCTTAACTTAACTTTTATATTATTCATATATTATTTTATATATTATTCATTAGATTAAATCTGACTAATTATGTATTACCATGGGCCTTGATCTTGTATATTTGTATCACCCTGCTGTAATTTTATTAATATGTAAATACCATAATGCTAAACTTAAATTTTATGCATCAATGCCATATAATAATTCCTTTCTGACTCTTTAAGTATTAGTATAATAATGTTTGTTGTAATCTTACTAGATGTAGCCACTGCTTTCCTTGACTTGTTTTGTATATACATATGTTAACCTATAGTTGTATATTTATATACTGCTGAAACCTCTGCAGTAATTTTTTTATATGTAGATACTGCATCACTTAACATACAATTTGTGTATGCATCTTATTTACTATTTTTCAAATAATCATGTGGTGCTGTAGGACATCTTACCTATTTGTGTACTTTCTAGTAATTCTGTTTATATGTATTCTAAATTCTGTTTCTGCTGCATTGCTAAATTTAATTTTCATCCATGCATATTGTATAATAATCCCTTTTTATCTATTTTTGTACTGCTATAAAGGCATCTATTATAATTTTACTTATATGTAGATACTGCATTCCTTGGCTTAGTGTTTCATATATTATGTATTAACTTATATTGTTAACTATTTTGCACTACTGTAATAACCTCTGACCTTGTGTGTTGCTATGGCCTCTGCAGCAGTTCTATTTACCTAGAGATGCTGCTTTGTGAAACTAGATTCTTGTACAGACATATTGTTTACAATTCTGTAAATGCTAATGTTGTAACCTTTAGTATGGCACAGTATGACCTTTAGTTTTTGTGCCAAATAAACTATAAACCAACCAACCATCAACAAACATTCGGCTTTGAAATAATGTTAGATTTAATATCCAGTTTTCCTATGTAATTTTTATATCTTATATTTCTATCTTCTGGCACACTACTGGCTGTAACATTCTCCTAGATCTTGGTCTTCATCTAGGTCTTTTTCTTGCCATTTGAGTATCAAACACCTATTTTGCTAATCTTTCATCTCCCATTTTGCTTAAGCCCCTAAATTAGCTCTAAATTAGCTCTAAAACCACCCCCCCTAAATTAGCTCTCTTCATACGTTTCTTAATGTTAACAATAGGAAGTTCCTTCCTAATATATTCTTGATATGATTCTGCCATTGCCATCTGTTCAATGTCCTAATTTTCTCAGAACATTGATATTTTTAGTTTCTACTCTTTCATCAGCTGATTTATTTCTTACCTACCTCTCAGATCTAAGTTAAAATTGTCTTGAACACTTAATTTTGTATACTACCACCCTTGCTTATTCTGTTGTTTATTTCCATATTTGATTGTAACTAAATAGCTGATATAATTTGTTTAGAATCTTCTTGAGCATAACTGAAGTTTTCTATGTATTCCTGCTAAATTTCATTGTTTTCATATCAATGTTGTTACATCTGTTATTCAATTTAGTTAAAGGATCCTGGAGAAACTTTAATTTCTGAATTGCACTAGATTTGTTTAGAAGTACTTAAGTTTTCTAGATCTGGAAAAAGCATATGATAAGGTTCCCAGAGAAAAGCTTTTCAAAAGACTTTAATTATGTGGGGTGAATGAAACATTATACCCAGAAATACATAGTTGATATTTACATCGTCAGTCAGCAGTTAGAATTGAAGAAAATACAGGAAGATGGTTTGATGTAAAATCAAGGGTAAGACAAGGATGTACATTACTTCCACCCTTATTCGTCATTTGTATGGACCACATTTTGAAAGAAAGTGGCATTAGGGCTGATATTAGAATTGGAGATGTCAAACTTAACTCTTTGCTTTATGCAGATGATGTTGTACTTCTAAACACGTCTAGTGCAAGTCTCCAGGATTCTCTAACTAAATTGTATAACAACTGTAACAAATTTGGCATGAAAATCAGCAATAAAAAGACAAAACTATTAAAATAGGCAGAAATTCTGAACATCAACTGCATTCTGAATAGAGAGCCTATAGAACAAGTAAAATATTTCAGCTATTTAAGCACAGTTTTTAGTAAAAATTACAAGTTAAATCTGGAAATAGACAACAGAATAACAAAAGCTGGTATGATTGGTAGCAAGCTGAATAAATTTATATGGAATAAGAGAGAAATTAGCCAAAACACCAAACTGGTAGTGTCCAAACCAGTTTTAAGTTATTGATCTGAGAGTTGGGTTAGCAATAAAGCATTTGATCAAAGACTAGAAACCACAAATGTGAGGGTTGTGAGAAAAATTAGGAGAGTGAACAGATGGCATTAGTGGCAGAATCATATTAAAAATGAAGATATTAGAAAGGAACTTGTCATTGTTAGCATTCAAGAATGTGTAAGCAGAGTAAGGTGGTATGGCCACTTAAATAGAATGGGTAATGAAAGGTTAGCAAAACAGGTATTTGATGCCAAGATAGCAGGAAGGAGATCCAATGGAAGACCAAGGTCTAGGTGGATTGATTCAGTCAGAAGTGCCTTAGAAACACGAAATATTAGATATGACAATATTGGAATGCTGACAAGTAATAGACTATTCTAATATTATTCTAAGGTCAGAGTGGCTTTGACCCTTAAGTAGCCTTTTTCCCTAGCATTAATGAATAATTACCTTCTCAGAATTCAAGAAGACATTTATTTATTAATGCCAAAAATGTTTCTTAAAATTTTCAAAATTTTAAGAAACATTTTTGAAAAGAAAAATTTTGATAAATTAATACTAAAAAAATATTGGTTTAGTCCGCTTAATTGATGACCTCCCCCCCCCCACAAGAACTAGCTCAAGCTCTCTCTGCTATCACTTTGTCCTAGATGTTCTGTTTCTGCATTATATTTTTTGTATATGTATTTTATTATTATTACTGTTATTATTTACAGCATCCTATCATACCTCCCCTTGAATCCATCCACTGTCATTCACTCAGGAAACAACCAATTCTGGCAATCGATTCTACTCACTCACCACTCTCCATGCAAAAAATCTGGTTTGCACACCCTACTAACAACACTCTTATACAACTTACACAAATGGCCCCTAGTTCTCTGACTATTTGTTATATATTTGAAAAATTTAACTTGCATCAATTTTATAAAACTCCTTTAATATTTTAAAAGTTTTTATCATGTCTCCTCTTTTCCACCTATCAGCTAAACTGTAACCAACAAACCTTCATCCTATCCTTGTAGGGAATATTCCACAGACCTGTCACCATCTTGATCACTCTGTCTCTGAATCTTTTCAACCACCTCCTGGTTCCCAAGAAACCCAAGTGACCAAATCTGGGCATAGTAGTCAAGATGTGGCTAAATCATAGCCTTATAAAGAGGGATAATAAATTCCTCATCTTTACTTGTTAGCATGTTTTTCAACATCCAAGTAATTCATTGAGCTATTTTACCAACTTTTGCAATATACCCTCTGAAATTTAACTCTTTGTCCACCATTATCCCCAAGTCTCTAGCATCATCAATTTCCTGCAAACCAATACCATCAATATGATACACCATATGCAATCTTTTCAACCTGGAGTGCATAACCTTACATTTTGCAACATTAAATTGCCAATCATAATCCTTTAAGGTACACTTGTTTCTCCTTTGCCCACTCTCTCTCTCTCTATGTTCACTGGGCATCTACAGATGCCACATGGTCACTCCAATGCTCGGTGATGTGCCACACCAGACCTCGCCGTGTAGTCTTGTTTGCTTTTCTGGCTGCCTCGACTCTCTGAAGATCAGTCACTCCACACACACACACACACACACAGACACCATCCATCTCATTGATGGTCTACCCTGCCTCTTTTTCCAGGAAAGTCCTCCCCCTTCCATCCTTTCTATGTGTCCAAAATATTTTAACTTTCTTCTGTCAATATCCTTAAGGAGCCTTAAAGTTCTACTGATCTTTTCTAACACCCATTCATTTATACGCCTTTCAGTATATGATATCCTCAACATCCTTCTGTAACACCACATCTCAAAAGCAGATATCCGTTTCTTATCTGATTTCTTTAGGTTCCAAGTCTCGCATCCATAAGTCGTTGTTGGAAAAACAACTGCATCCAAAATCCTCAACTTTTTTCCCATGGAGATAGATCCAGCCTTCCAGATTTTAGACAGGTCTCTGACTGTTGTTTTAGTCATTCCTAACCTTTTTCTGATGTCTTCTGAACAGCAATTCTTCACATTAATAATGGATCCCAGGTACTAAAACTTGTGACTTCCTCAATTCTTTCTCCATTAAGGTACACTTGTTTCTCAAGAGCTTCCCTGTTTGTATTTCCTTTGAGAACTATAATCTTTGTCTTGCTAGGATTCAGTTGAAGTCCTCTGTTATCACTGATCTTGTTAACTTTGTCAAGAATTAGTCCTAGTTCTTCCACGTCATTACAAAGGAGTACTGTATCATCAGCATATCTCAGATTACTGATCAATCTACCTCCTATCCTAATTCCTGTCCTGAGCTCATCCAATGCTTCACGCATGATGTTCTCCACATATATATACTAAACAAGTGAGAAAGTAAACATCCTTGCCTAACTCCTTTTCCAACTTGAAGCCAGTCAGTCAATCCAACACCTGTTCTTACCGTGGCTTCTTGCTCCTTATACAAGTTGGCTATCAACCTGATAGTGTATTGAGGAAAACCCATTCTTTTCATTACTTCTCACAGTTTCACATGCTTAACACAGTCAAAAGCTTTAGAGTAGTCTAAGAAACACATTACCAGAGGGAGGCTGAATTCTTTATATTTTTCTATGATCTGTCTAAGGCAAAGGATCTAATCTCTGGTGCCCTTACCTTTTCATTTTTTAAACCTGCTTGTTCCCTGGGCATCTCTGCCTCAACTTTGGCCTTAATCCTATTAGCATGATCTTCAATAAAATTTTGCTTGCATGAGATATTAAACTAATAGTTCTATAATTCTTGCATGCCTTCATATCACCTTTCTTATGTAGCAGTATGTAAACTGACTTCTTTCAGTCTCCAGGCCATGATCCTGTCTCCCATATCCTCGTAATCAATCTAAGAAACACTTTATCCATCCATTGCCCTGTGACCTTAATTAACTCTGCTGGGATTTCATCTGCACCTGGGGCCTTATTGCTGTTAAGCTGCTTAACTGCTCTTTCAACTTCATGCCTAAGTGGAGAAGGTTCCAAATCAATATTTTCGTGGTGAGAGGGCTCCACATTTTCTTTATCCAATCTGCTGTATAGTTCCTCATAGTATTCTTTCCATCTGTTTTTGATTTCCAACTCTTCTGTTAGTAATGCTCCGTTCCTGTCTTTGATGACATTCAATTTAGGCTTAAACTTGTGCTTTAAGTCACGAACTAAATAAAACATCCTTTTATAATTGTGCCTGTTCATCTGGAACTCTATTTCTTCCTTGTCCCACAATGCCAATTTATTTAAATCATCCTGCAGGATATCTACATCACCTTTATCAACTATTTCTCTCCCCAGTTTTGCATCATCAGCAAACAACTGAATATCCTCTTTTAATGCCCCCAACCGGCCATGACATCTATAGACGTTCAGCAAAATCTGTATATGATCCTGTAACACCTATTGATTAACATGGATAAGAAGTGCAATTTGGTATCACTATTTCATCCACCATGGCCGGTGGAGAGGTTAAATCTTTCCCTAGGTCATTGATATACAAATTAAAGAGTAGTGGCCCTAGTACTGAAGCCTGAGGTACTCCACTAGCCACCAGCATTCCCCTAAACTCCACTCCACCATATACTACTCTGGTGTCTGTCCATCAGCCATCCCCCTATCCATACTACTAGCCTCATATCCATTCCCATTCTCTCCAGTTTTTGTAATAATTTTCCATGTGGTATTCTGTCATATGCCTTGGCAAAGCAGTATCATGGTGTAGCCATTACCTTTATACAATTCTGTTGACACTTTATTATAAAATGTGAATAAATTACTGAGACAGGACCTACCATTTACAAAGCCATGCTGCTTACTATAAAGTGTCACATCCCTATGCATCCACTGTTGTATTTTACCTTTCACCAACTTTTCCAATACCAACTACTCCCAATATATTAATTGGTCTGTAGTTTGCTACTGGAGCCACCTTTATGCAATGGTACTATCTTACCCTCTTTCCACTCCTTTGTTAGCATGTTTTTCAACATCCAAGTAATTCGTTGAGCTATTTTACCAACTTTTGCAATATACCCTCTGAAATTTAACTCTTTGTCCACCATTATCCCAAAGTCCCTAGCATCGTTTGAACATTCACATAGTACACAGGCTGAAATGCCATCCAGTCCCACTGCTGTGTTCACATTCATAGTTTTTAATATGCTGAACACCTCCTGTTCATCTTGTTCATATGCACCTCTGTAACATCAGCAACTGTAAAATCACTCAGCAACTCAACTATTTCCAATTTGCAGAATGATCACTTAGCAACTCAACTATTTCTTTTGGTTCATCACCTTCTTACCATGAACATTGTTTAAAGTCATTTTGCCATAGTCATTTTTCCTCTTACTTACTACATAACAAAAAAAAAAAAAAAAAAAAACCTCTTTTGGGTTTACTTTGGCCTGTTTGGCTAATTCTCTCTCATCGTCTGATTTGGCCTTCCTTACCATACTAGTCACCCTTCTTGCTTGCATTTTGTACTGCTTATGAGTATGCTGATCACTTTTTTCTTTATATTTCCTCCACAATGTTTTATTTTTTTTTTTTTTTGCAGCTCTTGCTTTATATCCCTACTCATACACTTAATTCCAACTTCGCTTATCCTCCTGACCTTGAGTATGCAGTCTGATATTGCTACTCTCAAGCATTCTCTGACCACTTACCATGCACTACTGACATTCTTTCCTTGTCGCTTCTCAAGCCATGGGCCTGTTCCAAGATGACTCCTGAGTCGCTCATAATCATCAACCTTATAAATGAATATATCCCCCCCCCCCCCCGTTCTTGACAGAGAACTTCATGTGTGTGATTACTTCCCAGAACAAGATCACATCATAATTCTCCCCAATTGGAAGAAGAGTGTCTATCTTGGTTACAGATACATCTTTTGATGCTACTATCAGAAGATGTATCTGCCTATTTATACAGTTGCTAAGGGATAATTACATGAAACAACATGTAATAGAGGGGGGGGGGGGAGGTTCTTGTAATTATCCCTTAGAGCAACTGTATAAATCCCACTTAGATCTTGCCATGTCCCCTTTCCAATCGATGTCCCCATAGTTAGTCTCTCATAATAATTGTTCGGCCTACACTCGTGTTGATTTGCCGATACATGTCATCTACATCTTCCTGTGGAACCCTGGTCTATAGCAGCACCAAACAACATGTTTTGTCCTGTTTTCCTCTATCTCACACCAGACAGCCTCAAATTAACCATCGCCTTCAGACCTAATATCCTCTTTAACTTCTAATTTTGTTGGTTGTAATTCTGCAGCTATCATTAGCAATACCCACCTCCTATCCTGTTCTTTCTATCCTCCCTATAAATATTGCCCTTTGTATTCTATCCCTGTAACTATATCATTTTCAGTCAACCAGGCCTCACTGATGCCTATAATTTTTGGCCAAGTTGAGCTTACTGATGCCAAAAACTCCTCACCCCTTATTCCCAATACTTCTTGCATTCGTGTGCATGCATTTCAACATCTCTTTGTACCCATAGTTACCCTTGTTACCAACACATTTAAATTGGAGACCTGTGAAATCCTGTTTGGTAGTGCATAATCATTATTGTACCTGTGCTTGTTTATCACAGGGATGGCTTGCCAGACACATACTTGATTTCATCCTCTCTAATATCTCTAGTTTCTATGGTTTTGCACTACCACACTCTCACTAAACAACACTTTCTCCAAACATCTAACTCCAAGACCATTTAAATGTAGTCCGTCAGGCATATAAAAGTCCTTTTGTCCATCAAATTCAGTCCATACATCAATAAACTGCACACAATTCTTCCTGCACAATCTTCTCATTGACTCATTAGCAATCACGGCCCTTCTCAGTTCTGTCCTGTCATACTGAAGCAGTAAACTCACAATTTTCATGGATGCTCCTCCACCAAACTAGCATTGTCACCATTCTTCCAGTTTCCTCTAATCATCTAAACATGAGCAGCTGGTGAATATCAATACATGGTATAGCTCCAAGCTTATTGTGCAAATCTCTCATCCTCTTCTTTCATTCCTACCTCTGTTATTTGAAACAGCCTTCCCCATACCATTCTCCTAAATGAATACAGCATCCAGCTCTTCAAAAAAACTCAACAGATTCCTTCTGTAATATCCCTAATCATTTGTCCATTCGCACATACAGTATTATTGTTATAGTTTTTGTTTTTTTCCTGGACCTCCTCATGTGAGTAATGGAAAAAAAAAAACTTATTTTGCTTCATCAACAACATTTTTCTTCATGGTTTTGTTTATTAAGTCTTATCCATTTGAACTCTGAATTGCTTGATTTAATTTAACGTTGTAACAAGAGCAAACTTTTTTATTACATTACCGCTAGATAAGTACTGACTGCCTGTATTTATTTCAAAATTAACAGTTTGATTCTTTGGGACAAATTTTGTGGTGTTTTGCAACTACAATTGGGAATTATTTAACTTTTTCTCATTTACATTCAAATTTTATTATTTTTTATTTTTTGATTTATGTATATGTTAATTCTGCAATTTTTACTGCTACTAACTGCAGTTTTCATTATTTAAAAAAGCATTTTCATCATCATTGACAAATTCCTGATGATGTTTTACTGCCAGGGGATGTATAGAATATGATGATAGTACTACTTTAAAAAAAAAAAAGTGTACATTATTACTAAATTCCAATTGGAATTTAGTAAGTAGTTTTCCTCTGAATTAAGTATATTATCTATCAGGACTCAAGTATTGTCAGATGTTATATTTTGATCTTCTGAGGCACTTCCTTGAGTACTGATGGAGTTGCATCAATCCAACTAAATTTATTTTACCAGCCTGGTTGGCCAAGTGGTTGCATATCCACTGTCCAAAAGGCTGCAGGTTTGAATCTCTCAGTGGGAATGGATGTTGGTGATTATCTTTAGGTAAGAGATGAATTTCACTGTGCGACTACACACGATATATTGGTGACCTGAAGTGGCTTGAAAAAGTTCAATGGTTGGTTCACACATTCCTGAATGCTAACAATGTCTAGTCCCTTCCTTCATTTTTAAATCTTCCATTGATGCCACCTGTTCATTTTCCTAATTTTTTCTGGACCTCTCATATCTTTGGTCTCCAATCTTTGATCAATTGTTCTATTTTTAACATATCTCAGATCCATAAGGTAAAATTGGTTTTGACTAATTTCTCTTTTATACCTTATAAACTTTTTCACTTGACTCCATACCATACCAGATTTGCTTATTTTGTTGTCTATTTCTATATTTAATTTGCCATCCTCACTAAAAATTGTGCATAAATGCTTGAAATATTTTATTTGTTGTATAGGTTTCTCATTCAGGATGCAGCTGATGTTTTTAATCTTCCTGCCTATTTTCATAGTCTTTGTTTTTTTATTGCTGGTTTTCATGCCAAATTTGTTACAGCAGTTATGCAGTTTAATTAAGAATGACTTGTTCTGGATTTATTTCAGAATTATCTAACTTTATTTATATAAACTAAAGACTCGAGTCAGATATCTCCAATTTTGATATCAGGCCTAATGTAACTTTCTTTCACAATGTGATCCATATAGATAATGATTAACAGTAGAGATAATGGCCACCTTTTTCCATAATTGAGCCATAATCATAATTTTTTCCATTATCAGATCATCTTCCTGTACCTTCTTCCATTCTGACTGCTGGGAATATTTTAAGGAATACATATTATGTATTCCTTAAAATATCATCCTGTTCACACCATATAATTGTAGTGTTTCAAAGCTTTTCTCTTATCTTGTCACATACCTTTTACAGATCTACAGAACTTTTAAACTTAAAAACAAAACTCAACAGAACCATAATTTCTCAGGTATTTGTATTAAAGTGAAAATATGATCCTGATGATACCTCTTTGGGCCTTAACCCAGGTAGTTTTTCTAAAGTATATCTTGCATAAATCTTACTTGGAACACTCAGTAGCAAAAGCTCCCTGTAATTCTTACAGCAGTCAGGTTTATTTACTTTCTTTTTTTTTTTTTTTTTATGGGTACTTTGAGAGCTCTACTCCAGTCATCTGGAATCTACTTTCTCACTAGGCCTACTGAATTATGCTGTATAGACATTAAAACTTTATAAATTAAAGACTTAATTCTGTATATTAGTCAAGTAAATAATAGTTTAATAGGAATAAATACTAATATCTGTCAGCATTTTCAAAGGATACATTGGTAAGCAATAGAAAGTAACAAAAACTAGGAAACTAACCGACAATTCTAAAAATTATATAAAGTTATCACTGTGTGTGATAACAATACGACACATGATACAATATGCGTGTCGCAAGTACAATGTTTTATTTGTTAAGATATTTATTGTAATTTTCATGAAAGTTCATTTCTTTTTGGTTAAATGATCTGATTAGAGTTTTCCATATATTCTAGTAGGATTAGGCCTTGATTCTTATTTAAGTTACCTGTTGAATGGGCGACTGTAGCAGCTTCTTTTGAATGGTAGTTCTCTTCTATGTAGGGCATATGACTCGTATCCCATTCAATATTATGGTTGGTAGAGGCAAAGTGGGAAGAAAGGCCTGATATATCTTGTCTGTTTTTTTATTCCTTATTCCTTGCATAGCCTATGTGTTCTTTCTTTCTTGTTTCAAAACTTCTAGATGTCTGTCCGATGTAATTGATACCGCATGAACAGGGTATGCTATAAACTCGAGTATTTGTAAAAAGGATGGCTATCTTTCGGTGATCTTATAAACTTTTGAATGGTCTCAATAGGTTTGAAGGTTACTCTGATATTATATGGTTTTTGAAGATGAGCTAATTTTTTGGATATGGTACTAACAAATGGAATTGTTATAGCAATTTCTATTGCTTACCAGTGTATCCTTTGAAAATGCTGACAGGTATTAGTCAGTGAAACATCGGATATTAAACTATTATTTACTTGACTAACATACAGAATTAAGTCTTTAATTTATTAATACTAGTGGTCAAGAAAAAGGTCATAATAATTAAAACTTTATATTGATGGTGCCTATGTGGAATTCTCTCCGATGGCTACAACGAACACAGTATCAAAAAAATAATCAGTTCCTCCCCCATTCTCTGTCCTTCTCGTCAACAAGATTTTAAAAATGCCATCACCTTACCCTACATCCATGGCACGTTGGGTTAGAGTTTGTTTCTATAGCTGACTTTTTACTGTTTGGCATTATTCTCTAATGAAAACAATGAAGCTCTTGTTTAACCAAGCAATGCCACAGTCAGCATGACATTTCATCTTCTTATACTATTGGTTTAAGTCAATACAGTTTGGTTGGCTATACCCAAATTTTCCACCCATCCTCATTTATTTGTTATTCAAGATACATGAGTACTGTCTGATCAGTAGATATCTACTAATGAGATGTACTTTGAGAAGGTGATGATTGGACATTAGGTCAGTAGTCGAGGCACTTCAGTTTTTTAAAAGGCAGTGTGGAGGTTATCTAGCTCATCATCATCATCAAATTCCTGCCATGTACCCTCAAGGGGTGTACAGGATATGACAGTACTACATGAAAAAATTACATCATTACTAACTTCCTATCTATAATTTTCCTCCAAATCAGTCTGTTACTTGTCAAGACTCCAACATAACCCTTAAATATCCCCAAAGCCATTTTCATGGTGTAGAACTAAGTAATTACTCGCATGTTAATTCTATGCTTTTCTTTCAGGGAGTCACACAGAAATGACCTATAGTACATTACTGCTGTGTAATTCTCATTAGACAGTAGTGGGATACCATACATCAAATAACCTTTCCTATTTATTATTTAAAGGGGGAAAATGCACTTTTTTTTTTTAATCCCAAAATATTATGCTGACTTTTCAGCAATTATACTTGTTATTCTTGATGTATACAGTTTTAAAATTTGGAAACTTAATAACTACTTTATATATTACTTCCTTGTAAATAGTTTGGAAGAAAATTTGCATAAAGCCAAAGTTAACAATAACATGTACTGAATTCTTATTTTTGTTGAGCAAGAATAGAATATAGATTTCAAATTCAAATGAGTTTTTACTGACTGAATTATGTGTAATGCTTTTGTCAGCAGTTACTATGCAGCAGATACTGTAGCAGCAATTATTATAGCAGCAATGGTATGTGTGACAATGTTTCCAATGAGTGTGTACAGTGGACGAATATTGCTTCAGGTAAACAAGTGCAAAAATAAATTTTACTGTAGTTTACTTTAAATAGCACATGTAGAAGGACAAGCTGAAAAGTAATGCCTGTTGCCTTATAAAATCATGAATGTTGTACCTAGTATCATAAATTTTCTACTGTAAAGATTTTGAACCTTCTTATATATAAACAAAATATTAAACAAGTTTTTATTGCCGTGTTTAACAGTGGCTAAGTCATTTGATGTCCTCATATGGCAATGGATCATTGAGTTCTTAGTTTTTGGCATGAATTTCCTATGATCTGTTTAACATATATATGGTGCAAAAATTGTTAATATTAGTTATGTCAGAAGGTCTTATCTTCCTCCTTGTATGTTAGGCTCCTGGTGAGATTATCAAGAAGGATGAGACTAAAAAAAATTCCTACAAATAAAAATACCTAATCTGAAATCATAAGACCTAACCTTAAATCATTATAATACTAAACTGCATATTGATTGCTGGATTGCCTGTGAAATTTTCAAATTTAGTTGCAGGCAGTTACCATATTACAGGCCACTTTGCACCAAGTGACAATTAAAGAGTCACCTACATGGATATGGCTTTAAACTGTGCTGGGAGGGAGACTGGTTCAAAAGTCACTGTGAAGCATTTTTTAAATGGGTTTAACATAGGGTTAGAAAAGAAGTCTTGAGTCAGTATGTTTTCATAGATGATAGAACATATCTTCTAATATGTGTATGTGAAATTTAATTTGTGGATCTGAAGTCTTTCTGGTTTTATTGAAAAAAACAGGTATTACTTTTTCATCCAACTTTGTTATCAGCAGTATGTGTAGGATTTGAGAGTGAGAGAAAGAAATGCTGAAACTAAATATTTTGTCTTAATTGCCATTCTCTTAAATTACTGTTAGAGTATAATAATGATATAATTTTTAAGATTTCAGAGGGACTATAGCTCTTGATCAGATGAAACTGAATGTGTGGTATTTTTGCCTACATTGTTTCAAATTAATCCTATCATTTTAAAAAAAATGAATATTGTAGAAACTTTTTCAATCATTAAAAAAAGTAATATCTTGTAATTTTGAGGTCTGCTGCCTAAGGGTCAAAGCTGTATAACTCAGAGGAGACCTCCACATAGCCTTTAAAGGAATGCGAAGAACTGACCAGGGCTTCTAACCTAATGTCCAATCCTCAACTTCTCGTGGTGCACCCTGTTATATGTCTACCTGGATGCTGACCAAATGAGGATGGACTGGCAATTTGGGATTTAGCCACCCAAATTTTATTCTTATTTGCTTAAACTAAAATACAAAATGATGGTACAACATGACAGAATTTCATGCCTGCTGAAGCGTGCCCAGTTAAACAAACGCCCGTTGTTTTCGCCAGGGAATCAGGGCAAACAGTGAAAAGTCAGCTACTGGAACAAATCTGAAAACACACCCCAACTGAACATCACCAGAGTTAAAGATTGGTACTATCAACATAAGAAGCCTGAATGGCAAAGAAATGGAGCTAGCTGAGGAATTAGATAAGTACCAGATCGACATAATAGGGGATGACTGAAACGAAAAAGACAATAACTGGTGAGATCTTTCTGAGCAATAGATACAAAATATTATATTCAGGCAATGACAATCAAGGAAAAGAAGGAGTAGCCATAGTATTCAACACTAAATACAAGGCTAATCTTCTTGAATGGCAGGCAGTCTCAAGTTGAGTGATGTGAACAAATATGAGAATGGGGAACTTAACAATGACACATATTTTTACTTATGATCCCACAGAAGGTTCTATTAAGGTAGAAGTGGAGAAATATTTTGAGGCTTTAGATAAAGCAACTGACACAATGAAAAAGGAAAAGTTGGTCCTTGTTGGGGATCTAAATAGCAGAGTAGGAAATGATTGTCAGACATGCAAAAATATTTGGGAAAATTTGAAGAAAAGAGCAAAGCTAATAATAATGGCAAATACCTGTTGGATTTCTGCTCAAGACATGGACTGGTTATTACTAACACAATGTTCCAACATAAAAATGGGCACAAATTCACATGGAGAGAAGAATTTTTGCAAGGCAAGAAAAGTCTCATTGACTATGTTATTGTTGATAGTGATGTTTTCCCACTGGTGCAGGACACCAGAGTGTACAGAGGATTTGAAATTGGAAGTGATCACCATTTAGTCTTGAGCAGGATAAAACTGAATTTCATATTGAAAAGAAGAACATGTAAGAAAGTTTTAAAGAGAATAAAAGTTGAGCACCTCTCAAATGTGAACTGTAGACTAAAGTACACAAATATTATTCAAGAAACAATGAAAGAGTTTGAGAGCAGGAACCAATCCTTGGAGATTCAGTAGCCAGCGCTGAAGAAAACATTGATTGATTCAGCCAGAGAGTCATGTAGTGAGGTTGTGTGCAAGAATAGAAAAATCAGAACTCCGTGGTGGATACAGGAAGTTAAAGTGGCAGTGAAGGAAAAGAAGAAAACATATCAAAAGTTCCTGGCAAATAAGTCAGCTTGTGCTCTTAGAGAATACAAAGACAAATGTAAGAAAGCTAAACACTGTGTAAAACTGGCTGAGCAAAAGTCATGGGAGGACTTTGGCAAGAACATAGAAAATAACTATCAAGAAGGTGGCAAGATATTGTGGAGTTTGTTGAAGAAGCTTAGGAATGGAGGAAAGAGTACTGTAAAAGGAGTTAGAGATGATAAAGGTGACATGAAAACTGGAGAAAAAGATATCCTTGAAGTATGGAGTAATTACTTTGAAAAACTGCTAAATGAAACAAGCAGTGATGACAGCACAGTGGTAAAAAATATTGACCAGGCATGCAGTCAGGAATATATATCCATACTTGAAGTAGAAAAAGCCTGAATGGAAAGGCAGCAGGAGTAGATGATATTTGACCAGAAATTCTCAAGTATGGATGTATAAAAGTCCTACAGTGACTGCACTGCATAGTTCAGAAAGTCTGGACAGAGGGATGAATTCCAGATGATTGGAGTAGAGCTCTGATAGTAACCATATATAAAAAGGGAAATAAAACTGAATGTGAGAATTACAGAGGTATTTCATTACCGAGTGTTCCTGGTAAGGTTTATGCCAGTATACTTGAGAAACAGTTAAGAAGAATTGTGGAAGAGAAGCTTGGTGAAGAACAAGCTGGATTCAGGCCAAGTAGAGGCTGTCAGGATCAGATGGGAATATAACAAAGATCGGTATATAAGTTTTGTAGATCCAGAAAAGGCATATGACAAGTTGCCAAGAGAGAAGCTATTCAAAACGCTACAGTTATATGGTATTAATGGGGGCATTATATCAAGCAATACTTAGTCTTTATTTGAGTTGTAAGTCAGCAGTTAGAATTGAAGGAAGTGCAGGAAGATGGTTTAATGTTAAATCTAGTGTGAGGCAAGGATGTACATTATCCCCTCTGTTATTCATTATCTATATGGATCACATTATGAAGGAAAGTGGTATTAAACATGATATCAAAATTGGAGATGTTAATGTCAGCTCTTTGCTTTATGTGGATGATGTTATACTTCTAAATAAATCTGCTACAAGACTGCAAGATTCTCTGACTAAATTGAATAACTGTTGTAATAGATATGGTATGAAGATCAGCAATAATTGCATTGTAAGCTATGGCCATCACTATTAACACTGAAGCACTAAGCAGTACTGATACTGTCAGAATTTACCTGGATAAGTTGCTCCGGTGTTATTTGAAAAAACTATATACTGTAGAAAGGGGTGGGATGGTTTCAAGAAGTCTGTGCTTTTGTTAGTTTGTTTTAGGCATGAGAGACAGAGAGAGAGTAGCAGAAACAGAAATATGTTGAAAGTTTATTTTTCACTTGGTTAGACTATAATAAATTTAGTTTAATCCTTTATCCAAGTGTGAGCAAACAAAGTTTGCACCTAAAAATATCTTCAGGACTAGGATAAGGTAGTGAAACTCGTAGCAAAGGTGGAGCAAGCTACCATCTTTCCTATCCCAGTATCTCCCATGTCTGCTTTCAACATCTTTCTCTAAATCCAGAGTAATTTAATAAAAAGGTGGCACACCTTTTGGTAACTCCTATAGGTAAAGATGACCTCGCTATTGCTTCAGCCTGGTATCTCCACCTCTGGGCCTGGCTCCCACTGAAGAGACCTCAATAAAGGTTGAAACTAGTCTGTGTAGTGGCCCTTCCCTTAATGCATAACATTATACATATCCGCAAGGAGATGTGTTTTGCATTATGGGAGATACTGGGATAGGAGTGATGGTATCTTGCTCCACCTTTGCTATGAGTTTTCCGGTGTTATACTACCTTACACCAGTCCTGAAGATATTTTCAGGTGCAAACTTTGTTTGCTCACACTTGGATAAAGGATTAAACTAAATTTATTATAGAAACAGAAATAGTTGAGTATTGCTTTAATGCTTAGATCAATTAATTGATGAAAGACAAAAAAAAAATTAAGAAAGACTTAGTCCAGTGTTAAACTTCCTGAGACTGTGGAACTCTGCATAAAAATGTTTCTTTTTCATGGAACTTCTATGAAAATTTTCAAAGAAATTTCAAATTTAAATTTTCACAATGAATTGTGCAGTATATGTTATCAAAAAATATAATACACAGTATTACAAATATTCACTCACTAATTGAACGACATATTGTTATAACTCCTATTATATTTATCTTTCCCTTTTAGCCTTTAAAAGTTAGGTTTTTCTATACTTAATTCGTTGTTCTTTTTAATCTTTCCCCTTTTTAAAAGCAATATCTTTGGTCGCTCTTAAGTTTAATCACGTGTAGGATACTGAATGATTAGGGCTTTGTCCTAGAAAGAGATGAGGCCATTAAACATATCTTCTGAGACAGTCCACCTGATAAGCATTGACAAAATTTATTTTTTTACTGCGCCAGCCAATACCGAGGATAGAAAAGACTCTTATCCAGGATGGCTCTCTCAGAGTGATACACAGTAACTAAACTACAATAAATATCTAACTTCTGTCCACTATATCCTTGCATACAGTCGTGGTCTGCTTTATTAAATTATACACGTGGGTTCTTCCCGCTAAGTTCAATAATATTTTTATGAGTGGCTTTGAATTCATATATTAAACCAGATCAGGCAGGTACTAAGAAACATTCTTATTAATCAAAGAATTGATACATGAAAGTCTTACTACTAGGTAATCTGAATCAAATTTAAGTAAGATCTCTGGTCCATTACTACTAATGAAATACATGAACAAATTTGCTTGGACCATATGTAACTTAACATTATCTCATCACAAGTTATCACACATTCTACACTCACGTGGTCACTAGTTGTATCACTCAGCACAATACAATTATTTCATACAAAATAAGTAGAGCCCTTCTAAGAAGACATTTCTCAAACAAAAAGGGGTCTATGCCAAGTTGGAGACAGTTCCTAAAGTTCTAATAAGTTCACTACACAAAATGTTCTTTGGGAAATGCACACTTTCTTAACTGGAAAATATAACACGAGTCTACATTACTGTCTCTGAAATGATATCCGTTCCTTTCTTCTGCCTTGTCTGGGCATCAAGGCTTCTTCTCAGTCAGCTGCTTGTCTATTCACCTTCGATAACTGTATGGCCAGATTCTCAATGGGAAGGGTGATATGGCTCAGGAGCTTAGCCAGAACAGACGGCATCTACTTGGTTCCTCCATCGCACAATATTGCATAGCTATCCTAGTCCAAGGAAATAGCCCTATTCCGTACGCTGCGGCAGACGGCACATGCCTTCCACAGCCTGCCTGGAACTTCTCCGTAGGTGCGGACTAGACTAACGTCCGAGCGGGCAGGAAACAGGAACCAAAAAGCCTTGAGTGGGGGCTGCTTGACCTTTTTGTTTTCATGCTTTTCCTGGCGTTTCTCGTGTATCACGATGCCTGCCAATGCGGTCACATGGGTTTTCGTCACGGCATCCAGCTCCCTCTATTACATCGTACATGCGCTTGACGTGTTTTCCTAGAAACACTCTAGTTTCTCTTTCTCATAATCCCCCCCAGCACGTAATACTGGACGGTCAAAAGGTGACCTTTGGACTCTGGCTTACAGATTTTGCTATCTTATGACACATGAAATGGGGTTCTTAAATAAATTCAATACTTTAAATAATTTCTCTATCTGATCCTTATACATAACATGTTAGGTCTTACAATTTTCTTTCATTTGTTATACAATATCTTACTCCTGTCTTAGTGTTATATACATATATATATTGTTTTATGAAAAAAATTGAATGACTAGAACCGAGATTTAATTAAAAAGGTTTTAATATAAACACACTACTAGTTTCGGCCTGTAACAGCCTTCTTCAGGTGACATTATAAAAGAAAAAACACTAAACATTGAGGGTTAAAAGACTATGAACATCATAGACAATCTTTATACATAATTAGCATTAAAACGTTGTAGTTGTATTTGAAGCTGTTCTTTCATTTGTTGCATTGTTGGGAGAGTGCGTGCTTGCTGCATCACGTGAACGCCAGTACATGATTACAGCTGAATGACTATCCGGGAGGTTGTAGCTTAAGTTGTTATTTAGATGAACAGGATTGAAGATGATTTCTCTCGATTCCACAATTTTTCTCTCTGTTTCGTCACTGCAACGGAAGATGTTTGTAGATTTTTCCCAGCAGACTTTGTGACTTTGGTTATTATCATTAGGATTAGCCGAGAAGAGGATATGACTTGATAATGCGCTTGCTCGCTGTCTCTTGTAAGTAATGTCTCTCATGTGTTCTTCCATACGCATTTCGACAGATTTGTCTGTCTGCCCGAAATAAGGAATATCGCAGTCACATAATATTTTATATACGCCAGGGTATTTGAGTTGATGATGATGACAAGGTTTTGGGTGGCTAATTAAGGAACGGATCTTTGGAAGTGGAGTGAACAAGGTTCTGATATTGTATTTTTTTAGAACTTTTGCTAATTTAGGTGAAACAGTACTTATGTAAGGAATAGATATATTGCTTTTGAATCTATTTGTTTCTTCTGAGTGATGTCTGGGAGGATTAAGAAGGAATTTGTTAATGATTTTCTTGGAATATCCATTAACTTCGAAAGAAGTTTTCAGATGGTTTATTTCTGTAAGCAGTTCATTTGGATCATCAAGAAGAGAACGGGCTCTATGTCCCAAGGTGGAAATTATTCCAAGCTTATGAGGAGGGAAATGATGGGATTGACTGTGCAGATATCTGTTGGTATGTGTGGGTTTTCTATATATCGATATTTTTAGTTTACCAGCAGAAGAGCGAGTCAGTTTGACATCAAGAAAAGGCAAGGAATTATCCGTTTCAAGCTCAGCAGTAAACTTAATACTTTGATGTCGGCTATTGAGATGTTCGAGGAAAACCATAAGGGATTCATGTCCATGGCTCCAAACAATGAAGACATCATCCACATAACGTTTCCAAACTTTAGGTGTTAAAATAAAGGAAGAGATAGCCTTGGTTTCAAAATCTTCTAAGTAAATATTTGCAAGAACAGGAGATAAAGGATTACTCATAGCCAGTCCATGATTTTGTTTGTAAATATTATCTTGAAATTTGAAGTAACCGGACCTGATGCAATGTGTAAGCAAGGCTAACATTTTTTTGGATAACTTGTCCTTGAGTAATGTTAGGACTTCATCTGTTGGGACATTAGTGAACAAAGAAGTTATGTCCAAGCTAGCCATGATGTCATTTTCATCAACTGTAATATCCTTGATGTATGTAACAAATTCTGTAGTGTTCTTGATAAAGGAAGGTGATTTCCCTGAAAAACTTTTGAGGTATTTGGCAAGGTATTTTGAAAGATTGTATGTAGGAGAATAGATACCTTCTACAATTGGGCGTAATGGGGTGTTCTCTTTATGGATTTTAGGAACACCATATATGCGAGGAATTAACGGATGGAGAGAGCGAAGAGATAAACGGATTTTATCTCTTCCTTTATATTTTAACACCTAAAGTTTGGAAACGTTATGTGGATGATGTCTTCATTGTTTGGAGCCATGGACATGAATCCCTTATGGTTTTCCTCGAACATCTCAATAGCCGACATCAAAGTATTAAGTTTACTGCTGAGCTTGAAACGGATAATTCCTTGCCTTTTCTTGATGTCAAACTGACTCGCTCTTCTGCTGGTAAACTAAAAATATCGATATATAGAAAACCCACACATACCAACAGATATCTGCACAGTCAATCCCATCATTTCCCTCCTCATAAGCTTGGAATAATTTCCACCTTGGGACATAGAGCCCGTTCTCTTCTTGATGATCCAAATGAACTGCTTACAGAAATAAACCATCTGAAAACTTCTTTCGAAGTTAATGGATATTCCAAGAAAATCATTAACAAATTCCTTCTTAATCCTCCCAGACATCACTCAGAAGAAACAAATAGATTCAAAAGCAATATATCTATTCCTTACGTAAGTACTGTTTCACCTAAATTAGCAAAAGTTCTAAAAAAATACAATATCAGAACCTTGTTCACTCCACTTCCAAAGATCCGTTCCTTAATTAGCCACCCAAAACCTTGTCATCATCAACTCAAATACCCTGGTGTATATAAAATATTATGTGACTGCGATATTCCTTATTTCGGGCAGACAGACAAATCTGTCGAAATGCGTATGGAAGAACACATGAGAGACATTACTTACAAGAGACAGCGAGCAAGCGCATTATCAAGTCATATCCTCTTCTCGGCTAATCTTAATGATAATAACCAAAGTCACAAAGTCTGTTGGGAAAAATCTACAAACATCTTCCGTTGCAGTGACGAAACAGAGAGAAAAATTGTGGAATCGAGAGAAATCATCTTCAATCCTGTTCATCTAAATAACAACTTAAGCTACAACCTCCCGGATAGTCATTCAGCTGTAATCATGTACTGGCATTCACGTGATGCAGCAAGCACGCACTCTCCCAACAATGCAACAAATGAAAGAACAGCTTCAAATACAACTACAACGTTTTAATGCTAATTATGTATAAAGACTGTCTATGATGTTCATAGTCTTTTAACCCTCAATGTTTAGTGTTTTTTCTTTTATAATGTCACCTGAAGAAGGCTGTTACAGGCCGAAACTAGTAGTGTGTTTATATTAAAACCTTTTTAATTAAATCTCGGTTCTAGTCATTCAATTTTTTTCATAAAACTATGTATGTTAACCGAGTCAATGATCATTCTGTCACACACACATATATATATATATACACCTTTCCAGTTTATAGCCAACACACCACATTCTCTGCCTATATTTAAAGAAAGTTGTTCCTGAATAAAAAAAATGGTAATTCTTTTTCTTGGTTTATTCAGGACACAACAATATGTTATCATGTAATACAGTGCTTGTTAGAGATAATTTTCAAGCAAGCATTTCAAAGTTTTATTAGAGTTGCAGAGCTATTGAGAACCCACTTTACCATAATACATTGAACAAAAAATGGAGTATGATCTTTAATGCCATTTCACTTAAAGGCTCAGATACACTAACTTTTTACCAAAAAGAAAAAAGAAGAAAAAAACAACCTAATATCCTTTATCCCCTTATAGGGAGTAAGGTCTTTTAACCCTATCTAACTTTTGGAGACTGAATGGGCAGTTCAGTCTCTGCCTGTAGTCAATCAGAGATGGCTGGCCCAAGACTAACAGTAATTATAAGAGGTAACTGATGAAGAGACTGTCAAACAAGTACTGCCGTCTCTTGCCACCTAATCCTTATGGGATATGTTATAGATCCTTCAGAAATGTTTAAAAAACCTGTGATGAAATGTTTTTTTGACTTCAAAAGGCATTTGATTAAAGATAAGCCCTCTTCTTTCTTAAAGGATGCTCTATGGAACAAATATCTTCAGTTATTCTGGTAACTGATATTGATGAGGTGAAGAAGGAAGTGGGTGAAAGATTAGAAATGACTTCTGGAGTGTAAAGATAGCAGAATAGCAGTAAGAACAGAACTTAATTTACAATACTCTGATCTGATTGTCTATTATGCATTATAAAACTCAGACTTGTGCATTGTGTAAGAGTAATGATCAGAGACTTCATGCTTTTGAGCAGTGGCATTTAAGGAGTATCTTGAGAGTAAGATGGTTTGACTTTGTGAATAATGATATATCAGAGGATTGGTCTGCTATCTCTTAGCACTATCCTGTGTACAGAAAGACTTCAATAGCTCAGCCATGTCCGAATGCAGGACATTCACTTGGACATAAAGAATATATTAAGTGATCTGGCATGTATTAGGAAAAGAGGTAAGCCCCAAATGCAATGGACTGACAATATTAAATAAGCTTTTAATAGAAATAGTTTACATTAGCATGACGCAGCAACAACTGCTCAGGAAACAGATGTGCCTGGCAGAGGAAGCTGTTAGATCTTGTAGACTGCTATAACTGTTGGCTGCTTGAGGAACTTGTATGTATGCTCAACTTTGCAAAATAAGAATGGGATTTGGCATGCACATACTTACCTGTGCTGGTGGGTTACAACTTTTTATGGATGGAATTGAAAAATATCAACAGCAGATGTGCCTCTAGTTCATTGACTTGACATTTACAAAAATGTTTGTGGTGCCTGTGGCATAATTATAAAACAATATAATTACACAATAACCACAGTAATAAACTTTAATGAAAGTTCAAAGATTTCATATTGAAAATATCACTACATCATCACTGTGTAAACAACAAGCAAATAAAAGAACAGGATTATATATACAACTGGTTTACCAATTAAAAATAGTTGCTGCATGCTAGAAATTAAAAGTTGTAAAGTTCTTTTACATCAGCCTAGTCTGAATCGAAATGATTGTCTTTCTCCCCCCCCCCACCTCGCAAATGAAAAAAAAAAGTTGGGGAGGTTCTCAGTTTATGTAAATATCCAAAATAGTTTTAATACTATTTATTAGTATTGATATAAATTTTTCTAGCATGCAGCAACTATTTTGCTGCATGCTAGAAAATTTAGTATTAAATTATTTAATGCCGTACCTTATATTCCTGTTCTTTGATTTGCTTGTTGTTTACACACATACACACTGATGATGTACTGTTATTTTCAGTATGAAATATTTATTACTGTGTTTATTGTGTAACTTTGTTGTTTTATAGGTTAAATGCTTGTTAGCAGTATTTTTCATAGCAATTCCATCTATTTACTTATAGTATGGCAGTATAATGGAATGGTATACAAAGATAGAAAATGTTTAATTGTTGCTGCCAGACCTCTTTTGTACATCATCATCATCATCAGTTTACAGTTGAATATGTTCAAAGGTTTAACTATAAATTGACTGATATTGATTAATTCATGCTTGTTTTAACAGACAAACAGTAACCATATAAGAAACCAAGCAAGTATAAAGCCTTGCTTTAATGATAACTTTCTTCTGAATCTGTAGCTTTATAGAACAGTTGCAAGGACAATGCAGGATTTGTCCTTGGATTAAAAAGGCCTAGGTTCAAATCCAAGATGTAAGAAAGCTTTACGATAGCTTTTTTAATTAAAAGCAATCAACAGCTGTTAATTACTCAGTTCATTGCATGTTGTATTAGCTGGGAAGTAATTCCAACTACACTAAATCAACACAGATCTGAAAATGAATGATTTTGTTAGACTTATAAAACTTGTATTGCTTTAAACATCAATAATTCTTCAGAATGCACTAAAGAAAAGCTTGATAGCATCAAGAATAATTTCAACAGGGTATGCATTTTTAAAATTTAAGACTAATTCTTAAATGAAACTTTATAATTTAAATAAAGTATTTAATTTAGAAACACAATTATTCTGAGTTTGAACTCTAACATCAGAAATAATGACAATTATTACTGTGTGAAGTAATCAATTGTTTTAAGGATTAAGATGAGTGTAGTTTAATTTCAGCAGTGTTGTGTATTTTGTAGACCTCAAGTAATTTTTGATATCGCAGTAATTGAGGAAAGTTTAACAAAAAAAAATAATTAATTAAAAAGCGCAGTTTTTTTGTTTAGTATTTTGAATTTTTTATAGAGCAGGATGCAATTCTTTTTTGTACATAACTACAGTTGACTGTCATAGCAAACATCATAAAGAAATGCACTATAGCCAGCTATCCACTGTGACAAATTGTTTCTGTGATCCCTACTGGTTTGCTATAGTGAAAGTAAAGTTGCTTTACTCATGTGTTATGCGCATTTTTAAATCCACTGTAGTTCTTAGTAAAAAGTATTTACAGTGTGATTTCATGAAATTCACTTTAGTTGTTTTCATGTTCATAGTGTATATTAATATCTCATTACAGACAACTCCATCACATATTGTTGGCCAGCTAGACAAGTGTCTTAGAGAAGCGTCTACCCTTGATGGAGTTCTAGAATTTAGGAATGAACACTTCTGGACGTTAGGCTTTGGCAGTATGGTAAGCTAAGAGCAAGTATATACATATTCGATATTACCAACAGTATGATGTAAATATATATTATACTTGCTTCCACGTACACTAGAAAAATAACTTGAGTAAATTATCACAGAGTTAACCATTAGGGTGCTTATTCTAACCCATAGTAAGCAGTTTAATTGTTGCTGCCATACATCAGCCAACCTTTACATAGTTTGCAAGATAACTTTGAAAGATATTGATAAAAAAAATTTTTTAGATTAAGTCGATTATACAGAAAAATACAAACTTGAAATAAGATTTGTGACAGTGTACTCTTATCTATCTGAACTGATGGAAGAGAGGGTTGCATAGATGACTGAAAAACACTGATAACCAAACTATATATTTTCTTGGGTGTGGGAATTGTTTGGAATCATGGCTGAAGCAATAAGGCTAAGTGAGTGTATTATTTCTGACTGTGTTCTGCCAGGTTTGCCTGTTTTTATGGGATGAAAAACCAGAGTTTTCAGGAGGGAAACCCTGCCACCTTTATGTCATAGATAAGATTCAAACTGAGGTCTTCTTTTCAGCCAAGAAATTATATTTTATTGTTTTACAAATGTTATTTATTCTAACTGTAGTGTGACTCTTACATTCATACATTGTTTAATCTGACAATCTGTAATTTTTGCTTTTTTTTTTTTACTGCTTTAGACACAAACTGAGAAATGTGATCTTATCACACACTTCCTGCTCCCTGTGTGTTTGTGCATGCTATGAGATGAGTCAAGTAAGGATGTATATGAATCAAATACTCAAATAAACAAAACAATCATACATGGATAACCTGCAAATGAAGTAATCCATGCCTTGAATAAGTAAGAGTGCACTATATTTTGTAAAGCAGAATAATTACAGCAAGCCATGAGTTATGAAACTGCATTTTCCATTATTTCCTATGCTCTATTGCACTGTGAATACAGACATAAATCAGCTTGTGTGGCTGTCTTCTGTGACAGTATGTGATTCTCATTTCTACAGATTATTTATTGTATTAGTGTAGAAATTAGCCTCTGTAACTCAGGTGGTTTAGACAAGTTCTTTGGTTGGAAAGAACTGGGTTTGAATCCTGTCTGTGATGTTGAGGAACCTTCATCAGGTGTTTTCAATCAAATGGTGAGTTAGCCAGTCTCATTCAGAAGTGGAGAGTTTTTCTCCCAGAAACTTGTGTTTTTTTTTCATTGCTCAAAACAGGCAAAATGGCTGGAAGAACATATGCATTATACAGAAATAAGACACTTCGGGAATAAGGAGTAGCTACCCTGTTCCATTAGGTTTGGTTTCGAATACCTGCATGGTAAAGTTTGGGTCTACACAAAAATCAGGAAGGAAGAGTGTAGAAATTACCAGAAAATCTCCTTAGTTAAGGCTTTAGTGAAACCATCCATACCAACACAAATGTCTCTTTTTGTGGGCATTGGCTGTTCTTAATGGTTTATTTAAAGCAAAAATCAAGACTTATTTTTGTGAATTTTTTCAGGTGGCAAATAAAAATATGTAATGAAGCAGTCAATGCCGTATAGCTTTTCTTTTTTACATTATTGATATAGCCTTCTAAAATCCCTTAACATTTGATACCAGTGTTCTTCTCCATTTCAAACATTCAACTGCTACCTGTTTTCTGTGACCAGCCATGAGTATTAATTTCTATTGCAGTCCATTCTTGATCTGTTTTTTGTTTTTTTTCACAAGGCTCTTATCATCCCTAGATACAGTGTATATCTATGGTGTAGAAGATAGTTCTCACCATTTGGTAAGACTTTTCAAATACAATGACATGTAATTTCATTACATTTGTAATGACATTTCAAATAAATTCTTATTTAAAATGTGATTAATTACTTTCACTTATACGGAATAAATGCTTTAAGTGAAGGAGAGAGAGAACTGAAAAAATTTTATTAGCTTGTCACCACATTATATATCTCCTTTACTGTCAATTTTCTCAATCTAGTATTTTCAAATCTTACTTAAGTTGGTTTGTTTATATAAAAAAAAAAGTAAAAATGTTTTATATACATTTATAATACTCAGGCTGGATCTGTTCATGTGAGGGTACGACGAGATGCTAACGAACAGCTTGTTTTAGCTCATCTTATGGATAGATTGTCAAATCTGGTTTCTGAACTCACAATACAGGTAATCATCTGTTTTTATCATAATGTATATTAATTGAACATAGATAATACTGCTTAACCTGCTATTTTTCTTCAGAACATTCATGAATATTGTTAAGCTCCTTCTAGTTTTAGCAAGGGTCACAAAAGCATACAGCCTCCCCCCCCCCCCCCCCCCGCGCAGCACAAGCATCCCTTCAATTGCACTTTTATTATATTTCTCCCCTTCCTGTCAGGTATGTAGAACAATGAATAGTTAATTATTTTTTTAAATAATTTTCACAACTTACACATGTAACAAAAATTATATAGAATTTTATTCAAAAACTCCAATATATTTCATCCAACATTACATGGACATTGGCAGGGAGACAAACTGTTAACTACATTTAAAACATAAATCACAATAATGAGTCATAAATCATGTGTATATTAGCTCATGTCTCAGTTGCAGCTGAAATATATGATATTACATTGTTAGAGCTCAAAGGAACATTTGTAGAAAGTTGGTAGATAAAAAATAATTTAAAATACTCATTAATTAAAAAAAAAAAACTTATCAGCAATTAATAGTGATCACTTCCCAAAACTTGGATGTTGGTATGCAGTCTTGTTGAGTTTCGGACAATTTTGTAGCGTATTTCCACGTGTTTGAAGGAAAAGATGATCAAATTTGAACTTGCTGGAATGAAGTTCTGTTGGTTATGAAGACCTAAGACCTCTGTGCCTAGTGTCAATAGGATGAGAAGCAAGGCCAGACTTGTCAGATGTTCTTTAATCAGATACGTTCACTCATCCTCCCACATCATCATCTCATCGAAAATGGGTATTATCAAGAGTCTTGTACATGGAGCTCATACTATCTGCTCATCTGATTCCCTTTTGTTAGATAAACTAATAAAATTAAAAACAGTCTGATATGTAATGGATACAACAAAACTACTATTCATAAAAGTATTAATAATTATCATCCTTCTACCAGACTACAATCCGGTGTGAAAAAAATTTCAGTGCCCTACCTTAAAGGAACAAACAATTAGTAAGGATTCTTCATACATTCAATCTGTGCTCTTTTAAACCAGCTCAAGAACTGGTTTAAAAGAACTGTCTAATATTTAAAGGTACCTGTGGCATGACTATAAACAACAAATTACACAATGACCACAGTAATTAACTTTAATGAAATGATGGTACTGATATATCATACTGAAAATAGCAGTACATCATCAGTGCATAGAAACAAGCAAATCAAAGAAACGGAAATGCAAGGCACATACAACCATCTGTTTACCATTAAAAACTGTTGCTGCTTGCTAGAAGTTAATATATTAATAAATAATATTATTAAAACTATTTTTGATAGTTACATAAAATGATTCTCAACTTTGTTTTTAGGTGCATTTTGCAAAATGAAATTCAGTATTTGTTTCAGTTAGACCTTATTTGCAAGGAGCAAAATTTTGCATAACCTTTTTGAAATTATATAAAGCAATAACTCTTCTCTAGCTGGATAGAATTTAATGAATATTTGGAGGGATGAGTGCAAGTGACAAAACAATTTAAATTCATAATAAAAACTCTGCTTTGCTAGGATAGAATTTAATAAAATTTAGGATTTCAGTGAAAATTGGCTAACCAAATTTTGTTTTAATCAGAACAATTTTTAGTGACAAAAGTAGGCAAAATAAAATTATATATATGTGCACAAAAGCCAAAAATAAATCTAGTTTCACTAGTTGTGATGAGTTTGTGAATACTGTCATGAAATGCACCTTTTTATGATGGTCATTTCCTTTCTGTTTTCTTTTATTTAAAAAAAAAAGTTTTATTGTCTTTATAAGACTATCTTACCATAGTCATTGTCTGGCTACAATATATTGTATTAGTAAAATCAGAGGAGTAGTTTATTGTAACAGAAAGTTTGCTATTTCAAATTTCTTTTCCGATAGCATTCAAACTATCTGACATACATAAATTACTAAATGACAGCTAGACTTTTCAGCCCTTGTATGCTGTGTAGACTTTTGAACAGTACCCATTTTTCTGTGTTGCTTATATGTATGTACTGCATGCATTTGTTTTAAAATTTCTACAACTTTTAGTAATAACATGTTTTTGTACTAGGTATTCAAGGATGAATGGACGTGGAATAGTACTACTATACAGTTGCTGAATGAATCAGCTCTCAAATTCCCTCCACTAGAATCTTCAACTCTTCCTGCGTCACAACACTTAATAGATGGGGCGCCACCTAATTATTCTGTGAATTCAAACACTCCATCAACTCTGCCATACACATCTGCTAACCCACAGAGATTTATAACAAAATCACCAGTCCTTCCAACTTCAGGATATTATTCATCTTCATATCAGTCACCGTTAAATACATCAGGTATAAACAAATCACATTACTCAAATATTTCCAATACAAGTAGGACATCTACAGTTCTGACGAACACAAATGGCAGATCATCAGTTACAGTGACTTCAAATAGTACATCTAGGAATCCTTCAGAAAACTTGCAGAGGCTTCCAAGATAACATTTATTTCTGTGTAACTCCAAAGAATTATTTCATAGAAAGTATTTTTTACTTTAATAAAAATATGAACTGGTTAACATCTGGTGCAGTTCTTAGCTGTTGTTGTCCTCCATGTACCATGTCTGGTATTTTTCTTATGAGATTTAAATTTTACTAGCAATTGTTATAGCTGTATATATATAGATGTTACTGGTAGTGGGAGGACATCAATCAGCGTTTATAATTTTTGCAGAAGGATGTACATTTATGTAATTTATATATATATAAAAACTGTTTTTGCAGTTATGATTCTCTATTATCATTGTTATCATTTCATCAGCTTTATCAAAACCTGTAAGAAATATTTTTAAATAATTTCTTACCAACTGTAGATTAGATTAGATTAAGAAGAGAACAAGGTATATGCTAGCTATCTAGCTTAGTCGTGGAGGTGGAGGGGGGCTTGATAATAGGTGAGTAACTGTATAATTGTATTATCATCATTATAAGTGATATTTTAGAGCTCAGTACAAGTGGCTTCGGTGTTCATGTCATTTATAGAGATACCTGTCTCCAAAAGCTGCTGTTTTTCCTAACATCTAAAGGCAGTTAAAAAAAAAATTATTTTTACTTCAGTGTAGTGGAAATTTTATCTGCTTTTCCTTAATTTCTACCATTCCAATAGAATACTTTTTTTTTTAACTCCAGAGAATGAGAAGTTCACTTTGTTTCCCGCTGTTTCTTTTGCCATGTTTTTAGAGGCAAGAAAATTTTCAATATAACTTGTCATTGAATAGTGAATTGGTTTGGATAGACCTGACACTGACATTTACTTGTATATAGAGGCTAATGACTTCACATCAATAGCATTTAGTATCCTATAATGCAAAGCACCCCCTCCCCACCCTCCCTTTCGGCTGTGTATAAAGCTATGCATTATGGGAAGGGCCATTACCAAGACTGGGTAATGGCCCTTTGTTGAGGTTTCATCAGTTTTTTCATCAGTTCCTTTGTTGAGGTTTCATCAGTGGGAGCCAGACGGGGTATGCTATGCATTATTGGATACTAAGGATGTGAAGCCATTAGCCTTTATACACATGTAGCCCAGTTGTGAAGATACTTCATGTGCAAACTTTGTTTACTCACACTTACATAAAGGATTATTATCATCATCAAATTCCTGACATGTACAGGATATGATAGTACTTCATGAAAAATTTACCTCATTACTAACTTCCTATCTACAATTTTCCTCCAAATCAGTCTGTTACTTGTCAAGACTCCAACATCATTACCAGATCTTATATTTCTGTCATCTAAGGCACTTTGTACCGTATCAATCCACCTATATCTTGGTCTTCCTCTGGGTCATTTTCCTGCCAACCTGGCAGAGAACACTTGTTTTCCTAATCTGTCCTCGCCCATTCTGTTCAAGTGACCATACCACCTGAGATTAGCTCTGCTGCCACATTCCTGGGACCTGACAATGTCAAGTTCTTTCCTAATATCCTCGTTTTTAATATGATATTGCCATTGATGCCATCTGTTCATGCCTTTAATTTTTCTCAGAACTCTCATATCTGCAGTCTCTAGTCTTTGGTCAAGTGTTTTACTTCTGACCCAGCTCTCAGATCCATAAGTTAAAACTGGTTTGAACACTGTCTTGTATACAGCTAATTTAGTGTTCCGACTAATTTCTCTCTTATTCCATATGAATTTATTAATTGACTTCCTACAATACCTTCAATATGTTGATTCTGTTGTCTATTTCCATATTTAATTTACCATCTTCATTAAAAATCATGCCATTAAACTAATATAATTTCTTGTTATAAAAACCTATTTCTTGCATGTTCCCTCCACCCATGGTATCATTAATGAGATCATAGTATCAGACCAAAACCTAAAGAGAAATCCAACAGGTAATTTGCTTATTATTATTATGACAAATTTTCCTAAAACATTTTTATGTCTAATTTGCTTTCTTCATACTTTGTTGTTTAGGTTTCTGACAAAGACCATCTTTTCCTTGTTTCTTGATATCAGCTGCTAACTCCATTGACTCAAAATCCTCTGTTTCTTTCTTATTAGAATCTTTCTTGGGATCACAGACACAAATAAGTATCATTATCTAATTTTCCATTTAAAACATCAATCTCTTCAAAATAAGTTTGTGTTTAGTATTATTTCCCTGAGCTCTGAATAAATATTTTACTGATTTCTCATCTTCCATTCTGTAAAGTCACTGCAACTCCTTAAATTAACTCTACTTACAAATGCTGGGTTTGCGATTGATACCATGTTTGTTCTAATTTTTCTCAAATTCTCATGTACTCTGATTTTCTGATTTTAAGCAACTGATTTGTTTCTGATCCAAATCTTACTGTGAAACAGCTTAAAGCTGTCCTTGCAACAGTTCACACGTTGACGCTTTTGATCCAGTGTGAGCAAACGCGGCACCATCTTGTGGATAGTTTTCTCAGATGTAAATGTTCGTGTAAAATATTATATATGCGGCCATTTGAGATGCCCACAGCCTTAGCAATTTCATGCACCTTCACTCTTCTATCATTCATCACCATATCATGAATTTTTTCAATAATTTCTGGAGTAGTGACCGCAACAGGGTGTCCTGAACATTCAGCATCACTTGTGCTCATATGGCCACTTCAGACTCATTATGGTGCAGACTCACCATAATGTTTATCAAGCTTAGCTTTGGTTTCCTGAGCCGTTTTGCCTTTCAAAAAGTAATGTTTAATCACTACATGAAATTCTTTCTCATCCATTTTTCACAAATCACGGTACTTGATCGATTCAAATGAATGCCAAACACAGAGTAATAGATCTATCTCACTGAAACTCGGTGTGTGATCCTCCAACAGTTGCCAGCAACTAAAAATAACCTAGATACGTACTGATGGCACCATCTCTTCGACTTTGCAGGACTTATTGAACAACCCTCGTATTGTCATTTTCCTTTCTAATGCATTCCATATTAGATTACAAATAAGAGGAGCTAGTGTACAATATTCTTACACCTAATTTACTCTCAGAGGCTTTCCTCTACATCTTTCAGTTCTAATTGCTGATTTGCTGCATCAGTCTAAGCTATGCATAAGATAGGTTACTATGTATTTTGATAAAGTAAAAATCTATCGGTATTTGCAATCCATCCCTGTTTAAGCAAATCATAAATAATCTTGATATTAAAAGTCTTCCTGTTCCAATTAAAACAAATCTCTTTTCTACTTATATAAATAAATAGTTGTTTCTGAAGTAAAGTGGTTAGATATTTTGTCCATATCCAAGTAAATAGTGTTTTTAATTTCATTAGGCAGTAGGTGTGTTTAGGTTATGTAATTTTGTTCCTTGTACAAGACACCAAACGTGGTACTTTTTCTAGCCACTTCATGCCTCCATTAAATGGGATGGCACACCAAATAACAGAAATTATCCATGCCATCACTGAATTTCTGGGATATTCATTTCTTTTTTGTCTAGGAGGTGCTGTTCCATAAACTATGTAATGCTATTTGGACTTTTATATCCCCCACCACAACCCCCCATAAAATAAAATAAAAATATTACATATTTGTGCATGACTCTAGAGGGAGTGATAATTTTGTTTACTTCTGAGACACTAGCTTTTATCAAGTGGTATACAACGTTTGCACAATGACATTTTCATGTGAAACATTTTTTACACTTTGCATTGTCTGAACCTACTTTGAGAAGCCATATCAGATGTTGACAGGTGGTAGTTACAAAGTTAAATTTTCATCCAAGCAGTTTGTTCTAGACTTATTACAGGGTTCTGTTCTGATGCTCCCATTGAAGATCAAAAAGGTCATAAGGTGAAAATTGCTATATTAACCTAGGTAAATAATATACCGGAATACTAAAACACGTAGTTCTGTTTTGTTATATTTAAATAATTTTGCTCTTTGTTTATAGTGAAATAATACAATGTACAGTACAAACTATAACATAAAATTACTGCATACAGTACTGGTGGAATTACCATGTTTTGCACACTCAAAAGCAAAATAATCAACTGGAGGCACGTGCAACAAGAGAGGACACAGGAGGCTAGGTTTTGACAACAAATTCTTCAAAGTCAGGAATTGCAGCAAAATATTCTGAGGATGTTTCACCAGATGCATAACTTGTGGAAGGTCTAGGCTCATCTTCAAGAGGTGAAATAATAGGGAGTTGGCTTTTTAAAAATTTGTACATTCCATCCATCTTGGTCTCGCATAGCTTTCCTTTTCTTTTCCTCTAAATTTCTGTGTAGCAATCAATTGCATTATTCTATCTATGTTGCTAAATCTCATCATATTGGGGTCCATATCTTCAAACAACTGAATTGTCTCATTAACAAAGGCAAATGCATCTGCTAGTTTGGCAGATGAATTTGCCTTTGGTAATGTAAACTTTTTTGAGGGCTTGGCTTCTTGTTCTTCTGTTTTTTTCTCTCTCTTCTTCTTCAACTTTCTAGGCTTTTAGCTCTGTAAGGTCTTTATTTGAGAGCTCTCACCACAGCTTCCATCAACTATTCTACATCTTCACTGTCAACTTCCAATGCTGCTAGCAGCACGGTCTTGTCACCAGTCTCTTGTAAGGCTTTGTCTTTGTCAAATCCTGTGAATGTATGAACATACATTTTCAGCAACTTCTTCCAAACACCATTCATACACACTCTGCTGTCTCCTCACTCCATTCTGCATCTGCATTCTTTGTATAAATCAAGATATTATATTCCATCCAAAAATCTCTGAAGTTTTCTCACCATTAGTAGCAACAATAGCCTGAACAAAAAAGTATTTCTTAAATAATATGCCTTGAAGGTAGCAATAATGCCCTGGCTCATGAGTTGTAGGAGTAATCTATGAACGTGCTAATGGGATGATTATCATCACATCGTAAGTCAAGGACTGACCGTACTAATAAAAATACATGTTTTCATATTAAGTTGCAGATCATTCACATCAAAAGTAGCACAAATGAAATATCTTGGTTTTCAGGTGGGAGAGACTTTTGTCTCCTACTGTAAGACAACAACACATAATAATCCTGCCAATTACCTGTAGGATTATTTCAGCCCTGAGATTTTGGTCACTGGAAATGGCAATATTTGGCAAAAACATGTCTAGAGTACTAAATTGCAGGAGAATACTTAAAAAGGTAGTGGCCCTAGTCCAATCAGTAGTACAAAAAAGCACATTAAATTTTATGGAATTCTGTAACGAGTTGTTCTCCAGATATGATTCTAACTAATCCATCTCTGAATGTACTTGCAGTGACAATCTTAAAGCATTCCATTACAGATACTCCTCGTTGCTTAACTTATTAGTGCATAACTAATCAATCTTAATGCTAACTTTTCATTAGATGACAAGGTATCAAAATACCTGCTGTTACAAGTTCTTCAAGTTTTCAGATCTTTCTCAGTTGCTACATTTGTTTATTAACATTCACTAAATTTCACTTGCATCCATTATCATAGTGTCACATGGTTGCCCAGGATACTGGATGTTCAAGACTAGGCTCATAGTATCTGGATATCAACATTTAAAAGTTTTTAAATTTCTTTTTAGTTGGTTTAATTTCATGCATAACTTTAGAATCATTCAAGTGCACTATTTTTAAACAAGAAATGAACATATGATTATCATAAAGCTTTTAATATTACTATGACTACTCTAAATATAAATGCATATGAATTTTCAAATAAATGCATTTCTTCAAATTCTTCATATTTTTAGTGTTGATTATTTCCTGGTTGACTAAATTTATGTGAAAGTGCTATTCAAATTTCTTTTCATTATAACCAAAATTGGATGATGTTTACAGTTTAATTTTTATTAATTGGTAGCAAAGATTTTAGGATTATAGAAAATCTTCAGCATCAAAAGAGCCCCCAGACACTTCTCACCTAGTGCAAGACTGCATTTTAGATTACTACTAGATATGTTAGATTATCACTATTAGATATAGCAGCAACGTTCATGTTCAATATGAACCTCAGTAAATGTGGTGCTATTATCAACAGAAGCATACCACGTTTTTTGTTGTTGTATCTCCCACCCATGAAAATTTTGCATTACTGTGGGTAGGCTAAGAATATTTTATCGTTTTTATTTTTTTATTTATTTGTTACATAGTTTAGAAATCCTATTTTTGAGACCAAATATGGAACTTTTTCAAGACATTTCAGGCCTTGACTAAGTGGTGTGGAGATCTCACACCAGACACAAATTCATACATTATTCAGTCAAGAAGGCCAGCAAACAGTTGAAAGCTTGGGCATGAAATAGAAATACCATGCTGAAATGTGTTCAGATTAGCAGTTCTAGACTCAGTCTGGAAAATCTGCATCATTAGCAACCTTACATTCTCAATGTTACAACATGTAGTGAACTGTTAAAAGGATAACTGGTTTTGAAACCCAGAAAAAATACATTAATGTGAGTTAAAATTTGCTGTTGCACAATTGAGTATTTGGGTGCTTTCAAAATAAGTTAACAAAATTCAGGAGAGAGAGAGAGTACACTAGAGCACTGTTGCTTACACTTGAGGACACAGGTAAGGACCAACTGCACACATCTCCAGAGATAATTATGAAATGGGCTGGTAATAGCTCAATGTCCTATCTTGACTTCCAGTTTTGTCACTTCAAGATTCACTATCATTAAAAAAATAATAAATGCAAATGTAAGTTTCTGTGGTTTAGCAGTTCTGTGGGAAGTTTTTGGTATTGGGGCCACATTATGATCTAAATAACAAGTTTAATAAAAAATAAGCAATTAAAACCTGGAAAGTTTTGTAAGTTGTAAGACTTACATCATAATGTGGTCTCAATACCAAAAACTTCCCACAAAATGATAAATATTAATTTGTAGCTCTAGGTATTTTTGCATTTGCCCTATCTTGTTGTATAGATTCACTCTCACGGATACAGTCAGCCATTGAAATTTGAAATTAGTGTTTGTTGGTTTAAATGTGTACAGTCATAAAAGGATTTCTAGGTGTATGGGTAGTCCATATGAAGAAATAATTCAAAAAGGAAAGTTA